>NC_068376.1:19647135-19947135 GCF_023724105.1 Carassius gibelio
TGCATTGCTCAATAAAGTTGCCTTAACCTAATATAATTGACCTTTTAATCTATCCTTTAATTAACTAGCCTTCATTCATTCTTCAATCTGCCCATCCTTTGTATTTTTCTTTCATCTTTCTTGGGACTTTACAGTAGATTTACATGCCTTTTTTCCTTTATTGTCCGATTACTCATTTAAAATTGACAGGGAAAGATAAATAGTTATGGAGGAAATAGTTCTGAAATCTTCAGACATATTGATTGGAGGTAAATTCCCATAGACATTGTCCTTGATGTCTTTATCACTGCCAGTGTCAGTGTGGTCACCAGTGGTCACGTCATCACGATCATCTCTGTCATTCTCTTATTGGCGTGACATCTGTCCAAATGGTTATTGCACAGATTGATTTTATCATTAATCTGAGAAAAAGGAGCATGAGGTGGAACTATCGATGGGGCCAGTCTTTTCTTTCAACAAAACCATCATATGACTTCAGTAGGGTTGGAATATAGCATACTACTTTAAAGGAGACAGACAGAATCAACAATGTTCTAAATACAGTGAGGTTCAAAGCACTGAGAACACATGGAAATGTTACATCCTGTTTTTTAATATTGTTATATCCTGTTTTTCATCTTTGTTATCTTAATACTAATCGGTAACATTTTACTGTTCCATTTGCAAACAGGATGTAGTTACCTACATTACTTACCTACATGAAATAACAATGGAAAATAATTCTAAATCATTTGTTCATTTTTTGATTATGTTAATTTCAACTTTTACTTATATATCATTAAAATCCATAGTATTAAAATCATTAAATGGACCTGATCTGACATGAAATAACAATGGACAGTGTTAGTTTTTACTAATTTACAATAACAAAAATGAATTATTATAATTATCTGTGATTTAATTGTATATTTCTTTTTTTCTTTTTCTGTATTTTTTTTTTTTTTTTTACATTCCATTATATCTTACTGTTCATTTTGTTTGCAAAAGCTTCTTCTTTTTTTTTTTTTTTTTGTGTGTGTCTGTGTGTGTTTGTGTGTGTGTGATTTTCTCAGTAAAAGATACAGGGAGAAAAGTAAAAGCCCTTTCCATATCTAATGATGCCAGAATAATCCTGCAGATCTTGTGATTCTGTACAGAATTTATAGTACATCAGCATATAAAGTGCAATTTATATACAGTAGTATATCCCCGGATTTAAACAAAACTGTGTGGCATGCTGTGAATTGGAAAAGCAAAGTGGTTTCTCACTGCCCTGGCTTAATGTATTAAAAATGTTTGGGTGTTATATCATTTAATAACTTTTAACATGCAGATTTTGCTGTTAACTGAGAAACCTCCTTCACATTCTGCTTTGTATGGGCCTTTAAATTAAAATAAAAAATACACACACACACATACACACACACACACACACACACACACACACACACACACAAACTATGTAAGGGTGTGAGTCAAAACAGCAGGTGTTTGTGTGTGTGTGTGTGTGTGTTTGTGTGTGAGAGAGAGAGAGAGAGAGAGAGAGACAGTCTGATCCCTAAAGCTCAGTCAGTGTAGATTTATTGGATGAACCCACAACATTGTGACAATATTAGTCTGATGCTGTCAGGGTGCGATAAAAGCGTTGGAGATACGCTGTGGGGATGATCTCTCTGGCCTCGAGTTACACTGAGTTTAGCTGCTCATGTCAGGTAGCACTGTCTCTTTGTGGTATCTTTTATTTAGAATGAACTGAAAAGCAATTCATTCATTCTTCGACTAACATAAACTTTGACTTAAAACACACCACTGTGTCCCATGTCAAATCATCAATTTTCCTTGAGATTTAAGAATTTATTTATTTATTTTATATAACGAGTCTATTGGGTATAAAAGACCTCAGATATTGTGACCTATGAAGTTGTATGATGCTGTAATCTGTTGTTATAACACCTTATACCTTTGAAATGAGCTGCACTTCCTTCCAGAGTAATATTGCTGTAGACTCCATTAGGAATTGTGTTTCAAACCATGGGATCTTTGAGGAATGTGTGAGAACCTAACCTTGGCCATGGCCTGATTTAATTAAAGTTGTTTTGTACTGAAACAAGCGGTGTGTGGTAAGTGTTATCAGCCGAACGCAGGATGGTGGAACAGAGACATTAAATGGACTGCAAGTGCAGTGGGGCCAAACACTGAATATCTACATCGATCTCACTCGCTACGCTCACAAACTCCAGACTTTATAATGCCATTGACTCTCCAAGAACTCCTACTGTACTCCTACTCCTACTTATGTTTTTCAGAAGAAAACAAAAAAACAAATAATCAGCAAAAAAACATATAATCTTTTATAGGGTGAAGCAATGGAACATTTTAAATGTGAAGTGTGTAATTGTTTTTCTGTTAAAATATATATTTTCTTCTAGTCCACTTCAATGCAATGACTGCTGTATTCATTGACTTAAGGAGATTGTGGCTTTATGCCAGTTTTTATAATCATTATTTTTCAATTCTGTTTTTATGCTGCTATATGGTTAAAAAATTACACGCTAAATTTTAAAGATTTATTTATTATTATTTTATTTTTTATTTTTTTTGTCTTTATACATGCATCCTAATAAAACCAAATATGTTATAATTAACAGCCCGGCTCACAGTCTATATTTCTGAGGGGGAAAAAGCCAAAAACAACAAACACAGAGAAATGTGATGAGTCAGCCTCATGAAATGTCTCATTCTTCACACAGGCTCCTTGGTAGACCTCTACTCTCCACTTGTGTTTCCTGTCCTGTAAAAACATACAAAAGCAGAAGCTGAGATATTACGTGTAAAACACTGGTTTCTGTAAAAATATAAATATTTATTATTATAATAAATTATATTTTTTACAATAATTTATGTAAAAACAATATTGCACATTTTATTTAAAATGTCATGTTTACAGTATTTTCAAGGTGGATTTTTACTATAAAAATCATCCTTTGTCTTTTGTGTCATTCACACTCTCTCTTTCGCAAGATGAAGCATTTGTCTCTTGAGAACATTTTCAAACTGAGAACAGCTTTAATTGGTCCCTTGGTTAATTAACAGACACACAAATACGTCATTGCAGTGCTCCCTGTTCCTTCCCTTTCCTTTTTTAAATGCATATCCAGTTATTTTTATATGTTCACTTGCTTCACTTAAAAAAAATATAATACTAATAATTTAAATGTCGCAGAATCAGTAGCATCTTTGTGTCTTCTATCGCTTTTTTTATTTTAAGATTGGATTAAATTCATGTTTCATTTGTATACACAAATGTTTCCTTGTTTAAGCCATATGTAACAGTATTTTTCTTCTTCTTACATTTAGTGCTATGAACAAACTAACAATATTGTGACTACCAGCCTACCAGTCATATATATATATGAATGTTTTAGCTGGGATCAGGGCCTTGCAATTGAGTAAATAAATTAAAGACAGAAGCAAGTAATTATAGACATTACTGAATGTACTGTAATAGAGTTAACAGACTTAATATTGCATTTTTGTCACATAGAAATGCACTTGACAGTAAAGCACTGATTTTGAGCTAGGGTGCCTTAAAATAAATTTACTGCTATTAAATTGTCATCATTTACACACCCTTAAGTCGTCCAAACATGTATGACTTTCTCTCTTCTGTGAAACATTTTTAAAGAATGTTGACAGACAATTCTCAAATGATCTTTCATGCTCCACAGAAAGAAAGTCATACAGGATTGGAATGACAGTAACACTGGTAAAGAGTTAAAACCTAATGTATGTAACTGACAGACCTGTTCATTTTAAATCAAACTCTAATTGAATTAAAATTTTACTTCAACTAAAATTCATTAGAATGATTAAAAAGTTCAGCTATTAATAAGATCATATTAACAGTAAATCCATGCTCCTTTTACCATGGAAAAGGTTTCTAAAATAAATAAATAATAATAAACTATATAATTTATAGTAAAAAACATGTAAACACATGCAAACTATTATATTTCAAATGATTTATATTCCCCAATTTTTTTTATACAAGTAATAATGGCAACATCTGCATAGATCAGGCGACTTTAACTTTGACTTTGACTTTAAGCGCACTTTAACACTTGATCGAGCTGTAGAAGTGCAGCGCATGTTCGGTCTGCTTTCGTGCACAGCTATCAGATGCACGGTTTAATCGGGCAGCACTGCTTCGTCACACATTTGAAGTATGCTTGCCTTTTGCAGCTCCCGATGTGCTGCATTTAAAACTGTGTGTGTGTGTGTATATATATATAAAATGCACTGCACTGCCTCCCCACACTTTGTATTGAATCCATATTTGCTTGTATTTTGCCCACAGTCTACATGTTTCATCAATTAAGAATAAGAAGGAAAAAGCTAAAATGTTGAAATCTGTTCACTCATTTTTAATTTTGGCCTGATTTGATGTTTAGGTTTTAATCATGAATCAGTTAAAGGCATTTAACACTCATCTCTAGTGCAAAGCCAGCCTGTAACCTCTCCTATTGTCATCTCATAGACATACAAATACTATTCAGTACTGTACTGTACGAAATCTCCTCAGAAACTGTGTCTTCACTGAGGTCAATAGTAGCACACACACACACTTGATTTGTTTATCGGATGCTGAGGTCAGCATATTTGATCATCCTTAAAGCACATGGGTTCACTCACCCCTACATATATATATATATATATATATATATATATATATATATATATATATATATATATATATATATATATATATATATATATATATATATATATATATATATATATATATGCAAATCTGTCTCATTCTTCTGCTACAGCTGTAAGCAACAATCTATGAGAGTTATTGATTAACAGGGTGCTGCCTATTCAGAAACACATGTGTTTGCTCATGTGCATGTTTGTTTTTACAAGTAGTAAAATAGAATTAATACATATATAATTCATCCAGATCATATCCAACTTTAAAAATGTTTGAAATGGATCTTGCATTGTATGTGTGCATATGTACTGTATGTATGCACTGGGACAGAGGTTAGAGGGTCAATGGTTAATGGTTAGAGGGTCAAACTTGTAACCCGAAAGTTATGGGTTTGAGTCTCAGGTTCGGCAGAAATTGTCAGTGGGGGGGAGTGAATAACCAGTGCTCTCTTCCACCCTCAATACAACGACTGAGGAGAGACACTTGAGCAAGGCATTGAATGCCCATCTGCTCCCTGGGCATTGCAGGGCTGCCCACTACTCTGAGTGTGTGTGTGTGTGTGTGTGGGCAAGGATGGACTGTGACCAAAAAGTGGCCCTGGACTTTATGGCCCACAGCAGCCCACCGCCCTTGTTTTGATGTTATTTATTAATTTAATATTTAAGTATACAGTTTGGGGATTTTAACCAATAGGGTAACTGATCCTCCGTTGAAAAAAAAAAAAAAAACTGAACAGCTGTGAAGAGAGAACTGAAGATGAACAGCGAGCCGAGCCAGATTATGACTCGTTCTCGAGTCAAGAACCATTTCTGTCAGACGTGTCCGATTCAAGAACAGAGGAGCTGATGATACTGCGCATGTGTGATTCAGTGTGAAGCAGATCGACACACAGAGCATCTGAACCGAACTGATTCTTTTGGTGATTGATTCTGAACTGATTCTGTTCTAATGTTATGAGCCCAGGTAAACCGAAGGCTTGAATCAAGGGCAATCATCGCCAATGACGTCATTACGTCGAGCTCAAAAGAACTGGTGAACCGTTTTCTTCAACTGGTTTATTGAATCGAACTGTTCGAAAGAACTACTGGTGATCGGAAAACCCATGCAACCGGTTCTTGAGTCGTGAACGAGTCGTTATCTGGCTCGGCTCGGTGTTCATCTTCAGTTCTCTCTTCAAAGCAGTTCAGTCAGTGTACTGTTTGAGTAAATGAATTACTCCGGGATATTGGTTTGTTTGAACTCAGAGGGAGTGTCAGCCACATTAAAAAAGTTAACAGCTTAAGTCATTTGTGGATTAATGCGTTTTGGAGACACGAACCGGTTAAAACGATTCAGTTGGATTTGGTGAACTGGTTCAAGAAGATCCGGTTACATCGAATGATTTGTTCGCGAACCGGATATCACAAACTGCTTTGCTTTGAACTCTCTCACAACGGAAACGGAAGAGAAGACAATGCTGAATAAAGTCATAGTTTTTGCCATTTTGGGCCAAAATTTATTTTTGATGCTTCAAAATATTCTAACTAATAGAGCTGTAGTCAAGTCCGGCTTTGTCGAGTCCAAGTCAAGTCCAAGTCCAGGACTAGTCGAGACCGAGTCAAGACCGAGTCCAAAGAGGTTCGAGTCCAAGTCAAGTCCAAGTCCAAAAGTTTCGAGTCCAAGTCCAAGACCGAGTCCAAATGAAAGAAAAAAGGGTCCTCTTCAAGACCACATACTTAACTACTGATAATGTTTGTGATGCGAGAGAAAGCATATCTCCTATTCTAAGAAAATCATTTTACATTATTATTTGTAATGATCAAAAAGCATGTGCAAAGTAACAACTCTGTAGGACAGGGGTCTCCAAACTACATCCTGGATGGCCAATGTCCTGAAAAGTTTAGCTCCAACTGGCCTTAAAACACCTGGAAGATTAGTGTGTCTAGTAAGAGCTTGATTAGGTTCAAGTGTGTATAATTTGGGTTAAAGCTAACAGGGGCGTTAAACAAGATCCTGGGCCCTATGCACAGGCAGTCCTGATGGGCCCCCATGGCCCCCACCCATGAAAATATCCAGGAAAAAATATATATATTTTAGATTCATACTTTTCAAGGGCCCTCTCTTCCTTTGGGGCCTTGCTAATGAGTACTGGTTTTACCCCCAGTCTGACCCTGGGAGCTAAACTTGGATAAACAAACAAAGTTTGGAACTGTAAGGTCAAATAATTTTTATGTACTTTATTTTTTGTTGACATTATATCTGTGGTCAAAAATCTATATGACTATGCCTAATTGGCACAGTGCACAGACACATGCAAAGCTCGGGGTATATGACAAATGCGCGCAGCAAGGCTAGAATGGATACGTTTGGCTCTACTGGACATGCGCACATAAATACAGCGAAATTTTTGTCATACTGTGCTAGTGCTTGCATAGACTAGTCGAGCTCTGTCGGAAACAATCGACTACTCCAGCATGCATTAACCATAATGCATACAAAGTGTTTGCAAGTACGACGTGAATTTTAGAATTACAATATTGCGTGGAGCTGTTACTATATGACCTTATCTATGTTGCATGTAAAAATAAAATATGTAATGTAATAATTAGGGTTGTGCCTGAAGCCGAATACCTCGGAATGGCACGGATAATGGCTTAAAAAACGAATAACGCTCAAGGAATAATTCTGCCTGAATACTCGGCTGAAGCTGAAGCTGACACAGTCTGGTGTTTGCTAGATAACAGGTGAGCCAGGGAATCAGCGCCAGAAGTGAATGAATGTAAACTTTGAGTGAAAAGAGTGCAAATCAAACACCGCATTGTTGTCGCCTCTCTGTTTATCTCTCAGAAATCAGTGCAAGAGTAATTTTACCTATAATAATACATCATAGCTACACGTTATATTATTTGTATATATTTAAAAGGCAAATATTGAAAGCTTAGGCTACCATGATACGAATGAATGGAATAAGCACAGAATCAAACAGCCGCGCTGCGCGTCTCAGTCTCTCAAAAACCAAACCAGTTCTCTCTCAAGAGTAGGCTAATAATCAGCTTCGATACGGATACGTCTAGTTGTCCTACATGTTTGCATATATTTTTGCATATTTACCTTTTGCTGGTTTGCGCGGAACACACACATCTGTTTAGTGAAGTTCATTAACATTAAGACTCGCTTAAAGTGTTCTGCGTAATGAGAATGTGTGCATTGAATGGATTCAGTCGTGTTCAAATGATCACTAAACGTTTGTCATGACATCTCTCTGCTTGCATGATAAATATTATTTTAGAAATTAATAATTATTTCAGTTGTTTAACACGACATACTTGTTCAGTGATAACTACGAAAAAATATATAAAAAGTCATAACAGTCTTATCAAGTAACTGTACGATGTTGTATCCGAATGCAGATAGGAACAATTTTGTGATTGTTACAGATACAAATACTGGCTGTTACATGAAAATGTAAATATGTAATGTCATATATAAAGTTTTTAAAATTTACATAAGTAATTGTTGCATAAGGCTATACATTAATACGCGTTTATTGATTAAAAAAAAAGGCTATCTAGGTGTAGACGTAAATAAAACACAATCTAACAGGTAGAAAATTAAATTAGAAACATCTAAACTTTTCAGGTCGCAGTAAGTGCACCACTGGTCATGCACATCCTTTCCCGGAACAATACTGAAAGCTAAGGCAAGATGGAGAAACAGATGATCATAGTTGTACAAGGATAGCCATTTTTTAAATGAATCTATTAGCAGAGCTACTGCAAGTGATTTTAAGTGCTGGAATTCCATTTATTCTTTGCTGAAACTTCTGCGTCATCATGAAGAGCGGGTCATGGTTACCCAGCAACAGCAGACGCCACTGGAGCGAAAGCGCAGGCTACAGTGCTTCGGAAATAAGGAGAGTGGCGCGCCTAGCGTTTTCCAAACGTTTTCAGTCGCGACATCATGCAAATGTGGTTTTGGTTTGAAGGAGAAATTTTTTATTTAATTTTTTTGCTGGACTCGGTCGAGACCAACTAGAAGACTTGGCGAGTCCAATGGCCAAGTCCGAGACAAGTCCGAGTGCAAATTCAACGAGTCCGAGACAAGTCCGAGACGACAGAAAAATGTCTCGAGTCCGGACTCGAGTCCAAGACCGGACTCGAGTACTACAGCCCTACTAACTAACCCTCTGATGTCACATGGACTACTTTGATTATGTTTTTCTTACCTTGTTCACACTTAAAAAAGCATAGGCAAGCAACCAAAAAGCAACACTTCTTCTATCTCTGCAGATTAAAAGGACAAAGAAATAAAAAATATCATCTACAGTGTATCTATACAAGAGAAGAGACAAACAGAACCATAAGAAAACAAAGAAACATGCATAAATCATTCTATTTCACACAGTCCACTACCACACGTATGATGACCGTCCTTTACATCATATGTTGGTTCATGGAGTAAAATTAAAAAAGTCATTGTGACTATTATGTCACAGGACAATTTCACCCTTTTTGGAGGACTCTAAACTGGAAAACAGAGCAGATCCCTGAGAGAAAAAAAGTACTGCACATGTAATATAGGCAACCTAAAGGTGACAGTATGTGAATTATACAGTAAAAGTTCAGGGAGGTTAATTTACTGACCCTAAAAGTTTGAAAGGTATAGTGAATGTACGTTTATAATAAAGTAATAACAAATTATGTTTTTCTTTATCTTTTTTTATAATTCTGTGAAATGTATTGATTTTATGTTTTGATTGTGAGATTTTCATAATTAACAAGAAAAATAATAAATGCAATCAACATTTTTATAACCGCCAGCCTGCATGGTCATAGTATAAAGGGGTAAGATGTGTGCAGACAGACTGAAATAACCCTACAGCTCCAGTACCTGACCAGTATTGGATATTAATAACTTTACTGTAAACAAAGCAAGATAAAGAGAGAGTTTGTGTCTGTGTGTGTTGGGGTCAAAGTGCAACTGTAATTAAAATAAAAACACCTAAATAAATAGCACACTTTCACAACAGTGGAGGACCTGATAGATGGAGGAAAGAGAGGAAGAGATGGTTGTTTATGACCAGCTTGTCACATCCCCTTTCTCTGGGACGATCATGAAATTAAGTGGCGAAGAGCATTGAAGAAGCAGAGGGGCCGTCAGATAACATCACTCACTCCCTGCATCACAATTAGTGCAAATGGTGCGTTACAGGGAAATTATCATCAATACGATATTAGCAGATGCACCCTAAACGAATCAGAGGGAAAACTGCTTATTCCTCTGTCTACCCGGATAACAAGAAGAACAAATGAAGACTCAAAAGAGAGAGAGAGAGAGAGAGAGAGAGAGAGAGAGAGAGAGAGGTCTGGCACATTCTGAAAGGGAGAGAGGATTCGTTTGTTCTGTGCATGGGAATGTTGTAATACAGATTCCTCTGTGTACACTCTCTGTCAATGTCTGCTGCATTAATAGACTTTTGTATCTTTATTACTTTTACTAATGTTGTTCCATGCATTCACAAATACATACAGCATAATTTGTTGTTGTTTTAAAGCTTATGTGTGTAATGTCCACCCCACTAGCATCATTAATTGGAATTTCTAAAACAATTATTTTCAAATAGTTTTCCCTAAAACTCTTCCTATCTGCCATTGGTCAAGAAGTAAAGTAGATCTGCCCCAACCGAATCCCCCAATTGATTGTCAGACTTTCTGGTGAAATTAACCAGGCGGCAAGGAAGTCGACCGGAAGTTGAAGTCGGCCAGGTGCCGCCATCTTGTAGCAGAACTTCACTTGCATTAGCATTCCCATTGACTCCCATTCATTTTGGCGTCACTTTGACAGCGAATAACTTTACATCTGAGGCGTTTAAAGACTCCGTTTGTCCATTATTTATTTCTAAAGATACACGACAATGTATAAAGGGCTCCATTACCTTTTATGTTATAATATGGTCCCGTAGAAACAGTTTTTGTAAAAATAGGCTGACGATTGCGTCATAACCACGCGACTCTCTGTTGCATTACCGTACAGACAGGAGGAGAAGCTCGCAGGCAATTAACTTAATATGGCGTACTGGCGTTACATTTTAAAATACTATACAAAATAATTAATCAGAATACTTACTCCTGCTCACTCACGCCAAAGAACTCCCCGCTCAAGCTCGCCGTCTCTGCAAGATTAACGATGGCAGTTTGCACCCACAGCTACTAGAAGTTCACCCAAAAATGAAAATCCTGGCATTATGGGGATTTTTGTCAGTTTTTTTTTTTTTCTTTTTAATACAATGGAAATCAGTTATCACTAAAACTGTTTGGTTACCAACATTCTTTAAAATGTTTTCTATTGTATTCCACAAAATGAAGTAATTTGACGCGACATAAGGGTGAGTAAATTATGAAAGATATTTCTTCTTATTTTTGAACCAGCTGTCCCTTTAAATGCTGCAAAGTCTGTTGCCATAGCTGTAATGTTTATATAAAGTGTGCATCTTAAACACTTGTAATTGTAACTCCGGTCTCTATATTATAGGGGTGCTCCGATCATGATCGGCCAATCATTAATGCGCATCTCGTCAGTAAAGCCGGTTCGCTAATTAGCGGTAAATTCCATCAGGTGCGTGATTTCACATAGAGCAGCTGTTACTACACAGAGCCATTGTTAACTGAGAAGATGTGCAAATAAATGCTGAAAATGAACGTGGATTTGCGCAGCTTCTCAGTTAACAATGGCTCTGTGTAGTAACAGCTGCTGTATGTGAAATCTCGCACCTGACGGAATTTACCGCAACAGCAGTTATATAAGATGAAGCTTCGGACTCCCCCAAGCAAACACAAGTATCAGTGTGTTTTTCCTCTTAATTGCTTTAACTGCTTGTAACTTAGGAAATAATGTTTAAACTGTGGAAAATTAAATCTCCCATATGACAAAGCAAGCACTATTATACAAAGGAAGGGGCCCATTTTGTTAATGGTTCCATGCGAGAATTGGCCATCTTGCCCAATAATGTTCACCGTACATCTCAGTTCATTTATTTACCGCCGAGTCAGCAGAATAAAGATGGCAAATAATAACGTGTGGGTCTCTAAATATGGAAAAGAGATTGAGCAAGAGAGAGTGGGAGAGACAGAAAAGGGAAGAGGATGTGTTTTGATAAAATAAGAGGTATGATGTAGAAACTTGACGTCTTGTGTTATGGTTTTCCGGCTTTAGTATCAGGCCATGAACAGAATTACTCTCATTTTGAACCTCCATTTCTGGTACACAAAACTCTTTTTAAAAAGTACTGGAGGAGTGACTCTTGAAAACTTGTAAATATTCAGGCTGAATTTGACTTATACTGCTTTTGGCAAAGAAGTGTAGATTATCTATTTACTGTGTTTATGGTTGCCTTTCAAATAGCTGACTCATCAGTTTTACCATTGCTGCATATTATATGTCCAGGGATAAATATACACTACCTGTATTTTTGCCGGCCCAAATGTCACTAAGCTGATTGGTTGTAATGGAGGGAGTTTATGAGAGCCATGTTAATGTATGCTTTTAGTGTATTCCCACGTGGGACACACATTTTTTTTACGTAAAGAAATACAAATAAAAAGGAATGATTGATAAGGAGATGGGATGCTGTGTGTTGTAGTTTGCTGGATATATAACCTTACCATCAGCATAGAAGAGAAGGTAATAGCATGTAGGTGGTGGTCCCGTGGGTGTGGTAGAGTGGTAGCTTTAGACCAGGGATATCAGTTTGTGAGCGTGTATGTGTGTGTGTGAGTTCGCTCAGAGGCAGGTTGAGGTCTGCCTGGCCGGGAAAGGCCTGTTCATTTCACAGCTGTAGTGGGATTATGTGGAGTCAGGGTGGAGGGGGTAAGCCTGGCCCTTTTATCTCATTCAAACATGCTGCTAATTCAGCAGCACGCGGCTGGCACCGCGACTAGCACGCTAATCACCGCATCACTTTCCCCGCAGTGAATAAACCTCCATTCTAATCCCCAATCAACCACACTGACACCCGTTTACACACCCCCGACACACCGGGAAATGGACAGAGAGAGAGACAGAGAGAGCGGTGAGCAGAGGAGCAGGAAGCAGGCTGGGAGTTGTGACCAAAAAAAATAAAAATAATAATAAAAAATAATAAATCAAGAAAATAAATAGTTATGTATCTTTTTTATTGAACATTTAGGATTAAAAAGAAAATTGTTAAATGTAATCTAAAGTCTTATTCTACATATTCAAATTGTGTTGAAATTTGAAATGTAGATAAAATGTAGTTAAAAATAGTTTATAATATTAACATAAGGTGAAATTTTTCTGCCATATTAGATTTTGGTAACACTTTACCAATTTGTTAACATTGGTCACATAAACTAACAATGAAAAATATGTTATTAATTCATCATTAAAATCAAAAGTTGTATCTGCTAATATAAGTGTGGACCTGAGCTGACATAAACAATGAATTAACAATTATGGTTTTATTAACTAACCTTAAGAGAGACTAATAAATCTGTAACAAAAATATAGCTCTTTGTTAGTTAATGCATTAACTAATGGGACTTGGCAAAAGGTGAAGTTTTTTTTTATTATTATTATGTTATATAATAAACTATCATATTTTATTTTATTTTATCTTTTACTTATGTTTTTCCTATTGTATCCTCATTTTGGGGTGTTTAACTCTCACCCGTGCTTTCTTTATGTTTGTCCAGGTATTGAGTATTTTCAGAGCCAGGTAACCACACAGAAATACACGCTGTAATGGAGAAGCAAAGACAAAAGTGGTACAAATATATCACCCACAATTCCCAATGGGTTAGAGAAGATGAGGATGAGTGCTTTGGTGTGTGTGTGTGTGCAGCGTACTGTGTAGTGTAATGCTTGAGATTGGTTGGAACCGAATGCAAATGTTTACTGGTTATAGCAAAAGCGGTAAAATTAAATATTATATTATAAGTATTATATTATTATAATTAATATGTATTATTATACTATTATAATAATATTATTAGTCAATATTATAATATTTTTTTTCTTTTCTTTTTTTGGCATCATAAGTCAAAGAAAAACAAAGGGGAATTAACGCCAACCATGAAGAATGTCAGGATAATATATTAACATCTCAACTAGACAGAAATGTTCTAACATGAGCCATGGACTTTTTAAATTATGTGTCTGCAGGGCAGATACAGACGCAGTTTTTTGTCAATTATATGAAAAAGTGATGAGATATTGATATAGCTATCAAAGCTACATTTCAAAACTTGCCATCTCATCAAATGCACATCTATGACATTAAACATAAGCCTCTTAGGAGTGAATATAGAATTACACAGAGAGGGAGAGAAAACGAGGGAGGGGAATAGAGAAAGCATCAGTTTCACAGTTGATTCAAACAGACTCAATGGATGATAAGGACACCTGTATTTATTAATATTATTATGTTGGTAAACACAGAATTTAAGATAGCATGCATTTAAAATAATCTACAGTATTGTAGATGATTGAAAACGTACTCGGTTACTAACGTAACCTCGGTTCCCTGAAATACGGGAACGAGTACTGCGTCGAAGACGCATATGGGAAAAACCCCTTTTTTCTCCTGAACTGAAGCCTTATTCAATCACGCAGTGAAACTGCACAGCCATTGGATCGTGCAGTGCTATTAAAACAAACCAATGGCTTGGCAGCGGTGCTGCACGAACCTATGGCAGAGAAGCCCGCCAAAGCCCGCCAATATGGGCGGGGCATCTGGCTATATATTGGCCGCTTCACCACAGGAATTCAGGTTACTTCGACTGAAGCGACGACTGAGTTGTGCAGCCTTTTTAGCATGGCAAGGAACGCAGTACTCGTTCCCGTATTTCAGGGAACCGAGGTTACGTTAGTAACCGAGTACGTTCCCTTTCAATACTTCACTCGTACTGCGTCGAAGACGCATATGGGAACCCAGTTCAATCACGCCATGCTAAGAAGGGAGGACGACCAACGCAATCAAACTTGATTTGTTAAACCAAGATATGATAATAGCAACTAGGGGCAGAATAAGCTCAATGAGGTTACGTCTGGCCTAGCCTGATCATCCCGTGTTCGTATCGCCTCAGTAGCCAAGGGACCGAGTGCATACGAGTAGAGTTTGAGCCTTGGGCAAGAATGGCCAAGAGCATGCAAATGAGGAACAAGAAGGTGACCTTCACACAGAAAGTACCCTAGCATGAAGCGCCGGGACGTCTAGATTGTAAAATCTAGCAAATGTGGACGGCGAGCTCCAGCCAGCCGCCTCACAAATTTCTGCGATAGTCACACCATTAGACCATGCCCAAGACGAGGACACTGCTCTCGTCGAATGGGCTCTTACTCCAATTGGGCTCTGCAGGCCCAAAGAAGAGTAGGCTAGCTGGATTGCATCAACAATCCACCTTGAAAGTCTTTGCTTAGAGACCGGTAACCCTCTGGTGCGGTTTCCAAAGCATATGAAGAGCTGTTCTGATCGTCTTATTGGCGCAGAACGCTCTATGTAGACTTTTAGAGCCCTCACTGGGCAAAGTAGATTCAGCCCTGGATCCTCCTCTGTGTTTTGTAACGCAGAGAGGGTGACCACTTGTGCTCTAAAAGGTGTGGAGAGCACCTTTGGCACATAGCCATGCCTCGGTTTCAGGACGACCCTCGAGTCGTTAGGCCCGAATTCTAGGCAATTAGGGCTTATCGAAAGTGCTTGCAAATCACCCACACGCTTAACAGACGCTAGTGCCAGTGACGTCGTCGCTGAAGGAGAAATAATCTGAATTCCTGTGGCGAAGCGGCCAATATATAGCCAGATGCCCCGCCCATATTGGCGGGCTTTGGCGGGCTTCTCTGCCATAGGTTCGTGCAGCACCGCTGCCAAGCCATTGGTTTGTTTTAATAGCACTGCACGATCCAATGGCTGTGCAGTTTCACTGCGTGATTGAATAAGGCTTCAGTTCAGGAGAAAAAAGGGGTTTTTCCCATATGCGTCTTCGACGCAGTACGAGTGAAGTATTGAAAGGGAACCTATGTTAGTAATGCATGAAAACCAATAAGTGTAACATTCTTGCCTTGAGCAAACTGTTTGCATACTCTACATTACTGTTTACGAGCTCTGTTGTATGAGTAAAGTGTGATGTACAGTCAGCATGGATGATCATAAAGTACAGTCATCCCTGCCAAATAAACCCCCAACAGGGTGATCAAGACCCAAACACGATGCAAAGGGGTCTTGTTTCATTCTAAAGGGGGATTATATTCCGTGGCTTCTCACCAAATATGTAAACAAATGGATATGAAATATTAATTTAAGTTGAAATATTAATTATTCATTGATTGAAAAGTTATTTTTTTAATTAATAAGTGATGAGAGACATGAAAATAGAGATGAGGGAAATTGGTTGCCAGAGGCAATAGAGACAATTATACAGTTTAGCGGTCATATTGGAGTGCTGCAGTTGACCAACATCAAGTATTCCTGACAGCTGTGCAATAATAAACAATAATAAGCTGGCATAAATTTATATGACACATTTTTTTTTTTTTTCTGTCATTATAAAGACTGCTTTGTTTTTGTTGGCTGAGTACATGATAGATTTCGAGTACATGATAAGTTATGTGATATGATGATGCAAGTTCATTCTGGGGACCAAAGGCTCTTCTTCATTTTTTAATTGATTTAGTCTCCATAATGTTGGCAAAACCTGATTCTCACGCATGCTCACTACTGTAAGGGCTTTTGTGAAATAGGTGACTGAATGAAAATAATTGTCATTCCCCTTTGGTTTGTGTATTACAGAACTAAATAATACACCCATATTTCTGAATTTCATCTTTAATTACCCTTGGGGCATATACAATACAGGTGAGACACTGGGAAGAAAAAAGAAAGAGAAGATGGGAGAGAAGATGAGAAACAGAGAGAATATGCATTTATTTTGATTACATGTAGAGGATTCAACTTGTCCCACAGAAGGTTTGGATCTGTCCCATAGGTCCTATTAAGTATTCAGAGACTCTAAGTGCACTTGTGCTTTCGTGGATGAATTTATACCTGTTGATGCTATTTGTTTTTACACACATATCCATCTATGACAAACACTAATCATAATTTTGTCTCATACCTTCAAACACTCAAATGCAGAATTTTTCAGAGTGCTGCTGTAGGGATTCATTTTCATTAACATTGCAAATTAACAAACACTAGTCAGAATAGAATCAATGTGACACCAACTCTCTGTGTTAAGTGTGGTCCTTTCGGAGAAAAATTCAAAATAGCGCTCTGATTTTATTCTGCCGTGAACTCTTGAGTTAAAATGGGGTTTATGCATAAATTTTTTTAAAGTATATTGTGAAATCTAGTGGGTTTATTTTATACACAAAAAGCTGAATGATAAGGACGAGTAAAGATCTTAATGGAGAACATTATGTTATATTATGAACCCACGTTAAAACATTCAGCTGTCTGTGAGACACATTACAATTGATTGATAGAGTAAATGATTACTGCAGAAACATGTTCTCCAATTTTTTTTTGGAGGGAGTACAAACATCTACACATGGAAATCTATAGGATTTTTTGTTTGTATACCAGTAAGAACTGTTTTTAACAATATTTTTGTTTTGTTTTGTTGTGGTTTGCAAGAGCATGTTTATACCAATGCTAGCTCACAGTCAATTCGTACATATTTTACGAGGTAGCTAATTAGTATGAATTCATTTAACCTTAATCATACAATTATGTACAATCCTGTGATTTCAAATATGTATGAATCACCATGAGGAGATTCCCCCTTGTCTATGTAAAGCACTTTGAGTGCCTAGAAAAGCGCTATATAAATGTAAGGAATTATTATTATTATTACCATGGGATTGGGTTGGATTATATACAGGTGCATCTCGATAAATTAGAATGTTGTGGATAAGTTCATTTATTTCAGTAATTCATCTCAAATTGTGAAACTCGTGTATTAAATAAATTCAGTGCACACAGACTGAAGTAGTTTAAGTCTTTGTTCTTTTAATTGTGAAGATTTTGGCTCACATTTAACAAAAACCCACCGATTCACTATCTCAACAAATTAGAATATGATGACATGGCAATCAGCTAATCAACTCAAAACACCTGCGAAGGTTTCCTGACCCTTCAAAATGGTCTCTCAGTTGGTTCACTAGAAAATAAAGAATAGCAGTGTTGAGTTGCTGAAGTAATTTATGACATATAATAAAACTGAATTCAAAACAATGGAACTGGTAGTGCTAAAATGCTACATCGTATTTGGGTTTTGCCTACACAAATTCATCATCCCTGATTCAAATGATTCAGTTAAAGATTCAATTATTATTTTCTTTCATTAGCATTTTATTCCCCCCCCCCTCTTATATGTGATCCTGGACCACAAACCAGTCTTGTCAATTTTTCTAAATTGAGATTTATACACCATCTGATAGCTTTCCATTGATATATGGTTTGTCAAGATAGAATGACGCTTGGCCAAGATACAACTATTTGGAAATCTGGAATGTGAGGATGCAAAAAAAAAAAAAAAAAAAATCGAAATATTGAGAACATTTTAATTTGTCCAAATTAAGATCTTAGCATTGCTAAGTTTTTTGCAGGTGCAGGTTTTTATATATTTACGGTAGGAAATTTACAAAATATCGTAATACATTTATAAGATATCCTTGTCAGGTATTGGTAAGGGAGGAACTCAGGTGCAGACAGGGATTCTCAAACAAAGGGTTTATTACAAAAAGGGGAAAACAAAACCCACGAGGGGGAAAACACGGAGCAAGGTAAAGACTAAATAACTAAAACAGGACTGGACTGACAAGATAAACAAGGACTCTAAATACTAACTATAAACACTCACGGTAATACAAGGACTTCAGCGGGTACAGCACAATCTCACACACAATCACAATTGTAGGACACAGTTGAGGTACAATCACAATGACAATGAACCGACGCAAGACAGAGCACACTAGGAGATCTAAATAGGGGTACTAATCAAGACACGACAGGTGTTACAGATAGGACAATCAAGACACGACTAGGTTAACAAGGGGGGCGGGGCAAGGGAACGAGACAACACAAGCACATGGCCCAAAGACAAGGCCATGCGCTTGTACACAAAACATGGGTCTGTCATGATCCTGCCTCAAGACTAGGAAAAATCAAGGACACGAGGGCAGAATCATGACAGAACCCCTCCCTTAAGGAGCGGCTTCCAGACGCTCCTCAAGGGAACATCAAACACGGGACACGACTGACATGACAGACTGGGACACCGACACAAACCAACAAGACATGACAAATAATAACAAAGGCAGACATGAATACACGACGGCAGGGTTAGGGTGACAAATCAAAAAAAAACAAACAGGGAAGGGGAGGAGGCGGGATCACAAAGTTCATGGGGGACAGACCAGGGTGGGTGGGAGGGGTAGGGATCTTAAGAGGACAGGACGAAGGCTGACGACGGGGGGTACGGGCAGGTCTGGGTGGTGAGGGGTGGGGAGGGGTCTCGGGACAACTGACCGAGGACATGACAGGAGCAGACAAGGGACGCGGGGCAACACTTACGGGACGCGGGGCAAGACTTACGGGACGCGGGGAGACGACAGCTGGACACGGGGGGACAACATCTACTGGACACGGGGCAACATCTACTGGACACGGGGGGACAACATGACACGGGACATCTACGGGACACGGGGCTACATCAACGGGACACATGACAACATCGGCTGGGCTCGGGGGAACAACAGGACACGGGACATCTACGGGACACGGGGCAACATTCACTGGACACGGGGCTACATCAACAGGACACGGGGCAACACTCACGGGACACGGGGAGACGACATCTACGGGACACGGGGAGATGACATCAGGACACTCGGGATTTCTGGGGACAGGGTCTGAGGACAAGACAGGACTGACGGGGACTTCTAGGATACGGACAAGACTAGACAAATAATCAGAAAATGCTTTAGCCGCTAAGACAATTGGCATCTCCTTACAAGATGAGATACACTGAACTAAAGTCTTTGCTGCAGAGTCGGCCGCGGCACTCTCCTGCGCTCTCACGACTGCCGACTTGCATACCGCCCTCTTCTTTGCCGGCTCGGGCACGCCAGCGCTCACCGCTGCTGGCTCGGACACGCTCACCGCTGCTGGCTCGGGCACGCCAGCGCTCACCGCTGCTGGCACGGGCACGCCAGCTCTCTCCGCTGCTGGCACGGGCACGCCAGCTCTCTCCGCTGCTGGCACGGGCACGCCAGCTCTCTCCGCTGCTGGCTCGGGCACGCTCTCCGCTGCTGGGTCGGGCACGCCAGCGCTCTCCGCTGCTGGCACGGGAACGCCCACCGCTGCTGGCACGGGCACGCCAGCGCTCTCCGCTGCTGGCACGGGCACGCCAGCGCTCTCCGCTGCTGGCACGGGCACGCCAGCGCTCTCCGCTGCTGGCACGGGAGGAGACAGGGTCACAGGACCGGCAGGCCCCCTCTTCCTCCTCTTCCTCCTTGGGCGCTGTGCAGAGGCCACAGCTGGGTCAGAGGCGGGTTGGGGGAGTTTGGTCTCGGGCAGGGCAGTCTCGGAAGCCGAAGACTCAGAAGTTGACTCCCATGAAAACCGTCTCCCTCGTTTCATGGGGAGACTGCTGGCTGAGGAGGGCACCTCAGGACTCTGGGAGGGGCTTGCCTGACCCCCCAGGGTTGCCACGGCCAGGACACGACCCTCCGGGATCGCCGGCAGCTGGGTAGGTGGGGACCTCTGGGGCTCCTCCTCTCGCCCGCTCGCTCCGGAACGACCTCCCCTGGTCCCCCGGAACACCACAAGGCGAGAGCCCTCAAAACAATCTCGCTGGCTGGCTGATGCCATCCAGCATTGCCTCCTGTCTGCTGAGTTCCTTGGTGGTCGGTTCATTCTGTCAGGTATTGGTAAGGGAGGAACTCAGGTGCAGACAGGGATTCTCAAACAAAGGGTTTATTACAAAAAGGGGAAAACAAAACCCACGAGGGGGAAAACACGGAGCAAGGTAAAGACTAAATAACTAAAACAGGACTGGACTGACAAGATAAACAAGGACTCTAAATACTAACTATAAACACTCACGGTAATACAAGGACTTCAGCGGGTACAGCACAATCTCACACACAATCACAATTGTAGGACACAGTTGAGGTACAATCACAATGACAATGAACCGACGCAAGACAGAGCACACTAGGAGATCTAAATAGGGGTACTAATCAAGACACGACAGGTGTTACAGATAGGACAATCAAGACACGACTAGGTTAACAAGGGGGGCGGGGCAAGGGAACGAGACAACACAAGCACATGGCCCAAAGACAAGGCCATGCGCTTGTACACAAAACATGGGTCTGTCATGATCCTGCCTCAAGACTAGGAAAAATCAAGGACACGAGGGCAGAATCATGACAATCCTAATGATTTTTGGCATAAAAGCAAACTCTATCATTTTGACCCATACAATATTTTTTGGCCATTGCTAAAAATATACCCCAGCGACTTAAGACTGGTTTTGTGGTCCAGGGTCACATATTGTCTCTGTACATTAAGCAAGGATAAAATAAAAAGTATCTTAAACACAACAAACATCACTTTTAATCAGAAATGTATCTATTTTTATGCACTTATTACCTTAATTACCTATCACCTTTATTACTTATTACCTTTTTTACCCTTGTTCTTTGGGGCTCCTGATGGCTCCAGCTGAACTCCAGGCCAGAACTGAACATCAGATGACGGAACATTAAAGCGTCCGTGAAAATCTGCCACGATTCTTTCAGCTCAACCACTTTTATCATCTCATCCACAGATCCCAGTGTAACGGTATCATCTCTCCCCTCTCCTCATCCATCTCACAGCTCTCTATCCCTCTTAGCAAAGCTTTCTCAATCTCTCCTCGACTTCTTTGAAGCTCACTTGCCCTACATCCTGTTACTATGAGAAGTGAGAGTGTGATTGTGTACGTATGTCTGCATGCTCACAGAGGCTTTGAGTAAATACAGTTTGGGAACTTTGAGATGACCGTGGAAATGCAGGAAACCCACGCTTAGGAGAGTTGAAGAACCACAGGAGGAACAAAAAAAAAAAAGGGAGGGAGAGAGGAAAGCAAAGAGGGAAAACAGTAGAGTAAGAGTTAAAGTTTGTGGTCAGCAGCACCACGGGCATCATAAATCAGATTTCCCACAATCCCTGTGGAGGAGCCCTGCGCTCGGCCTTCCGCAGACACGCTCAGTGGGGCGCGGCACATCGATTGGCGTCGCCACTGTGATGATGTGTGCTGCGGGGTCTGGGGGTGAGGGGGATAGCGTGCGTATGTGTGTGTGTGTGTATGTGTGAGGTGGAGGTGAGGTCTACTAGCTCATGAAGAAGTCTACCTCAGCACCTGTCCCGAAAAACAGTGAGTTGGACCTGAGCAAATGTGCAGACTCTGGGCCTATTTCCTTTCAGATCAGCATTCACCTTCTCTCTCTCTCTCTCTCTCTCTCTCTCTCTCTCACACACACACACACACACACACACATTCAGAAAAAACAAACAATAGCATGCTGACACACACACACAGAGGTATATTTACATATTCATCACAAGCACAGCTGAATAGCTGAACAGTTGCTCTTAAAAAAAAAAAAAAAACGTCTTTCTGTCCACTAATGAGCATTGCATGCTCAGATTTTTATTGTCATCTTATGGTTGCTTTTCAATACAAGTTATGAATTGAAAGAATTTCGAAGGTGACTCTTTGTAAATTGTTTGAAGTTACTGAACGAAACACACACACCCATATGTTTGGGGGTCTACTACAAAAGTTACAGACCAACAGTTGTTTAAATTTACAACAAATAACAGTCCTGAGAAATCAGCAGCAACTTCGTAGTTAAAACTGAATTATTTTGAAATGTTGGCTTTAAAATCAGTTATGAGATAAATTGCAGATCTCGGCTTTTTTTTCTCTCTCTCTCCAATCACAAACCTTTCCACAAAATCTGTAAAGTTACCAGACACACAAAAGTAGCTGTATCCAAAACCAGTCAAAACATGTCTGCCTCTCTAAAAGTTAAGATTTTACTATGAGTATGGGAATGATTTCCAGCTTGAAACCCTTATTGGCAGGCTGCACAGTGAAATGCCTCTCGACACCTCTCCCTTCTCCCTTTCATAAATTTCATTAAGAGTGAAATCACATTACACTATTTCTCTGGACCTGCTTCCAGGGGTTAACCACTTTGCTTAGCCATGTAAATTCTCAGCTTAGTCAGGGACATTCTCCACAGCCTGGCTGCTTCGATGCATCCCGCGCCAAACTAAGCGCTATCTATGTAAATTTCTATGTGTGCAGTGTCCTGGAGATGGACATGGGGTGTGTGGCATGTGTAAACCTATCTCCTGGATTACTGAATTTGTGTGCATGTGTGTGTGTTGGGCTCTTCTCACTATATGCACATAGGATGAGCACGTTGTGTTAACCCTGTCTGCTGGATTATCCGGATGGTGTGAGTGTGTGAGAGTGAGACAGAGTCAAGCATTTGAGAATGGAAAGAAGGAGGTTAAAGGGGAACTTATCATCTTTGTGCAGAAGATAGACTTCTACAGGCTGGTCTCTCCATCTGCCCCACCAGTTAAGAACTTGACACTTCCTCTGCGAGCAGATAAACACTAGCCTGAACCTGTAGTCAACAGTCATCCACCTACACACTAACAATTACACAAGGAACTTGCAGGAACAACAACTACAATGGACTTTTAATTGCTGTAATTTCTTCCTATAGTTCAAAGGTCAAAATTACGATCCATGGCAGTGCATAAGCAACTCATGGAGTTCACCAGCACCACGATTTATCTTCCTACTGAAGCGAATAGTCCCGAGGCCTCCAGAGTCTAACTACTACACTCGCTATCTATACTTCCATCCATTTGTTTGCATTGACACTGGTGAATGATAGTATGCTTGTTTGGCCGATGGCAAAGCTGTAAAGCTGGAAGGTCAACCAAAGGTGATTGGGTCATGAAAGAAGGCAACTTTAGCTAGTTAAAAAGAGCCCCGTCTATTTTAATCTCTTGAGTGGACAGGGAACTTCTCGGTAACACTTTAGAATAAGGTTCCATTAGTTAATGTTAGTTAACTACTTTCGTTAACATGAACTAAGCAAGAACAATCCTTCTACAGCATTTATAAGTCTTAGTTCATGTTAATTTCAACATTTACTAATGCATTATTTAAATCAAAAGTTGTGTTTGTTAACATTAGTTAATGCACTGTGAACAACCATGAACTAACAATGAATAACTGTATTTTCATTGACTAACATTAACGAAGATGAATAAATACAGTAATAAATGTATTATTCATTGTTTGTTCATGTTAATTAATACATTAACTAACATTAACTAATGGAACCTTATTCTAAAGTGTTACCAACTTCTCAAATCTCAGTTCAGTTTCCTCCAGCCATTATGCAGATGTGGAACTGGACCTGTTAGGGGACTGATGGACCAGGGTAAAGTGTGTAAAGCTGCCCCTGTTCTACCAGTAATCCATTTCTGAACCAGTTTGTCCTCTGATCTTGATCAATCCTTGGAAAGACAGATGGGCCCTCTCCACTCTATAGTCTATACTCCACCACCACACACACAGACAAACACACACTACGGCCCCGGCCCCAAACCCTGATCTATATTGTCGCTTCCTCTTTGGCTGAAGGCAAATGAGACAAAGGGTCAAGACAGGAGGCATTTATTGATGTAGCACTCCTGTTGTTCACACACATACACACACACACACACACGTTTCACCCTCTTATAGTAACTTCCGGCCCTTACAGTGTGAGAGATGACAAAATGGTTCTTTGATTTTTGAGTGAATTAACAATGCAACTTTAAAAAAAAACATATTTGTATTTTTCAGTAATCAAGTTGCATAATTAATGAAATTACTGCTAATATATATTATATATTTTGCTAATACTTTGCAATAAGGTCCCATTAGTTAATGTTGCATTATTGCAGTAACAATGAGCAGCACATTTGCTCTAGTGTTCAGTAATCTTAGTTAACACTAGTTAATAAACATACAGTTATTAATTGTTATTATTATTTAAATAATATAATCAATATAAATAATTAAACAATACAAATACTACTTTTTTTTTACTTTTACTTTTTTTTTTTACTTTTTTTATTGCTACCACACAAACCCAAAAACTTGAAGCCTGTGGGTTCTTCTAACACAATGCTGAAATATACTGCTGTGTTGGCAGCAATGTCTGTGGGTGAGCAGCATAAATCCTTATAATGCAGGTTTATAATTGTAATAATCGTATAGAATCAAACCTGAGACAAGCCATTTGGCCAGCAAGGACCTGTGAGAGAGCAAAAACCATATCTATTACATAAATCATGTATAAATGTTTCTTAATTAATTACTCATCCCCATATTGTCCATTAATGGATGGTGTGAAAGAGCATGCATACTGAAATATATAGTGAACTTTAAACTATTCTCTGCTCTTGCTTTACATCCAGTAGTTTTAAAATGTGAAGACGAGAATGCCGAATATAACAAATATAACAAACCAGCAGCTTGTTTAATGGAAGATGGTTTCCAAACTCTTGCATTTGTGAAGGTGGAAGGGTGACTACAGATGTGCGATTTTATGTCTGGAACAGGTGTGATCCAGCAACAGCTTTCTGTATCCTTTCAGAGGCTGTAAATCCCTTGGTAGGAAAGAGTGGGAGAGAGAGACACAGAAAGACTCTTTCCAGACACTTCATGGATGACAAAAGCAGTGGAAATCCCTTCCAGTCAAACTAAGAACCGGATGAAAACCAGATCAGGAAGGACCACTGAAGACCAAAGCCTTGGGATTCAAACCAGCAAACCCCCAGACCCAGAAAAACACCTGTCAATCTCACTCACAGCACTAAAGAGACGATAGATGTGGGCTTGTGTGCATTGATAGGGAAGCCTCGAGATGGCACTGGAGAAGGTGTGCTAAGAAATAGTGCGAGTAGTGGATGAGTAACCTCAAAAGAGCTTCTAAAAAGATCCATCAGACTTTTCTCGCCAGCTTAAATAAAGAGATACACAGTGTAAGGGGGAGAGAGGGATTTGTATGGAAGAGGAAAAGTCGAAAGTTTTGCAATTCATACAACAATTCTGAAAACAAACCAAGCATTGAAACAAAATTACAATCAATCAATCAATCGATCAATCAATCAATCAGTGTTGTGATGGGTTCATTTGAGGTCTATAATGCTGGAGTGCTGTACATATCAGTCCAGTATTTTGACTCCTTTTATTAGAATCCTGCTCTCCCAGAATTACTTTAAATGTAGTTGGTGTGGGTGTTAGAATAGGACTAATATGACATCATCTACAAGGTTTTGAGTCAAAAAATCAAAAAGCTAACTTTTTGTAATTGTATGATTAAGCAAGCGCTAAATGATTAAATAGATGTAAATGCAAGTAAACATAACAAATCTAAATAAAGCAAACAGGACGGCCCCACGATTACAATCGATCGATCTATCAATAAAATTTTTGACGAAAAACTGTAGCCTACTGTTGGTTCTTTCTTGTATATTAACAACCAGTTCTGATCTCCCCTGTATGTATAAGAATAAAAAAGAAAGAGAAAAGTTGGGCATGTTTTTGTGACATATCAGGACACAACTTTGTGTAATGACATGGGTATGACACAGGTATTACAAGGAGAGGGTGACTTATGAGGACATAACCCATGTCCCCATTTTTCAAAATGCTTATAAATCATACAGAATGAGTTTTTTTGAGAAAGTAAAAATGCACAAAGTTTCCTGTGAGGGTTAGGGTTAGGTGTAGGGTTGGTGAAGGGCCATAGAATATACAGTTTGTACAGTATAAAAACCATTACGCCTATGGGATGTCACCACTTTTCACAAAAACAAACGTGTGTGTGTGTGTGTTCGAGAGAGAGAAGGAGAAAGAGTCTGTGTAAATGTGTATGTTGGAAAAAAATGACCTTAAATAATGGGGTTACCACACCAGTAGACATCCCTTTAAATCAGGAAGTAGAATATAAAGAGAGAGAGAGAAAAGAGGGAAGGGTTTAAAAGAGGAAATGAACAATTTTCTTTTCAGAAAGACCCTCTTCAAGGACATTTTAAATAGTAATTTCCTGTAGGTCAGCATTTTTGTGCACATACACGTCCCTCTATCTTTATGTTTTCTATTTATAATGACACTAATGAACAATGAATTAATGGTATTTAATCATGAATGTAATTTCATTGTAAAATTGGTTTTGGTAAACGACAAAATAAGTGTATGTGACTATATATACTAATGCAAAAACAAACAATTTTTTCTTTCTTTTTCTATCTTTTTCCATTCCCTAGGAGGCAGTTAGTTCATTTCTCATGTGTTGACATGCAAAAGCCAGAGGCTTTAGAGAGCTCTAAAATGCCACTAGTGGGTTCCCACTTACCACTATGAAAGATTAATCGCTCAAGCAAGTCATTTTTGAACTGTATGTATGTGTTTTTTCCTTTCTTTTTTTTTTTTTTTTTTTTTTTGCTATAAAATGTTTCCTTTGAGATTTGTTTCTCTAGGAGGATATGGGTCATGAGTTAAGTTCAAATCTGCAGTTCACTTGAGTATTGTAATAATAGCTGTTAAATCATCTGCAATTTAGGTAAACTCATTTTTTATGTCCTGACCTGCATCAACCTGAGATCTCAGTCACAGCTAGAGTTAAATGGCAGTACCTGTCTTATATATATCAACTCAATTGTCCTACACATCTGCAAGGCTGTAAATGTCTAGGATGACCACTTTGGGCCATTAGACTCCTATCACATGTGCTGGGGTGGGGAAGTCCTGGAAGTATGTTCTGGAGATTTTTTTTTAACCCATTCTCATTTATGCTGGTTACAAAAGTGTGCATTTTCAAGGACGATGGGCAGAGGATCTGAAGTATAGCTTCAGGATCTTTATAAATGAATGATACAGTCCTGTCTGCACATTAAAATACACACTTTCACAACTTGTTTAAATGCACCTTATACTGACATGTATTATGTACCGACATTGTGCTCTCATTTGCTCATACATAAATGCACATCCACATTCCACGACCTAAACCCATCCCCCCAAATGGCACTGAGGTCCCAACTGACTGGCACTTCCTTCATCAGAAAAGACGGGTGCAGCCTATTGAAATACTTACTATCAATTATTCAACCTTACTCTCTCCCTCTCTCCAATAACCAGGTTGGCTTTGAGTTTGATGGCCATTGCGTCCATGCCAAGGGTGACCTCGCTTAACATCATCCCCCCTTGCCCTCGCTCTTCCACATTTTCATTCATCCATCACTCTCTCTCTATCAAAAAAAAAAAAGGCCAGGCTGTCAAATGCTAAAAACATGGCAAGTAGTCAAAGTCCAGAACATCTTACTTTACTTCATGTCCTCATCTCCACTCATAACAGTCATGAATTTTCCACAGAGATTGGAGTGGACCTTGTGTACCTCGTTGTGATGTTGTACACTTTCACAAAATGGAAACAAAATTAAAACTTTTTAACTTAAGTAACAATAAAAATTTGCATAACTTTGACATTTTTGTGACTTTTCTATTTACTATGTAAACCATTTCAAATAAAAAGTATAACAAATAAATTCAATTAAATAATAATAATAGAATATTATATATTTATTATATTTTATAATTAAAAAAAATAATTTCTGATATATTTTAAAAACTTGAAACCACCTGTATCTACCTGCACTTAACAAGAAAAAGCCACACGGCACACACACACAATTTTTGTTACTTGGAAAAAAAAAATTACTTAACTGAAATTACCAATGCTATCTCACAACCAATTCTTATGTATTTTACGAGGTGGCTTATTCATACGAATTTGTACGATCTCACTCGTACGATTTTATACGACCCCAGTGACGGTTAGGTTTAGGGGCGGGTTTAGGTGTGGGTCATTCGTACAAATTCATACGAATTGTGCAAATCGTAAAATACGGCTTGGCAACGATCATATGAATTTGTACGAGTGTGGTCGTACGAATAAGCTACCTTGTGAAAAATGTTCGAATTGCCTTGAGATTGGGTTGGAAATTACATATATATATACACACACACTATTTTTTATTTCAGCTTATTTTAATTTCTCATTTACATTTACTTGAAGTATATAAACTTCAAGCTATATAAACAAATAAATTACAAAAACAAAACAACATTACCAAAACTTTATCAAAAATTTAAATGAAAATGTAACATAAAAAATATAAAATAATTCTAATTTTACTAAAAACTATTAATAGCATTTCAGTGATACTAAAATAACGCTGGTTAGCAACAACATGTGGATAAATGCAACACTTTTTTTAAATGATACCATTTGGTGCATTCACTTTATTTATTGCATGGCTCTGTGGCTCTTGATTCTGATTGGTTAGTCATTTCAAGGAATGTTATCCCTCAATAACAACCAGTAAAAGCTGATAACACAGGCTCATCCTGGTAACTGAAGTCGGCGCTATATGCTTGCTATAGGAACTGTTTTTTCTTGTTGGAAGGTTTGCGTTTGTTTAGCTAATTATAGTTTAAAACTCGATTCAGAATTGTGTACAAAAAACAACAATTAATACTAGACTTAAACTAAGAGTGCCAAAAATAAATAAATAAATAAACTGAAACAAATACAATTAAATCCAAAAAACATGCTGAATAAACAAGGGTAAATAAAATGTTAATAAAACTTATATATTCAAAATTATAATAAACTGTTTGCAAAAGTGCTGCAACTGTTTAGTTAATATGCCGCTACAGTTGAGACATCTTGCACTATTCATACACACAAATGTAAAGGCATCAACACACACAGATATTTATGCAGTATTACAGGTTGATTCATCTGAATGCATTATGGACTTTAAAATACGTTTTTTTCTGAGGTTTTAAGCCCACCAGAATAAATCTTTTTAGATGTCCTGAAATTCAAATTTCACATGATTTCTCTGTCGGTGCTCATGGGCTTGAAAACCTTCAGGAGGAAATATGTACATCACAGGATTAAGCTTTGAGGTCTTCCCCTCCATCATGCTTCTAAACACACACAACCATGCCTGTAGAAGCAGAAGATTATATCCAAATAACAACAGCATGCTGTCTTGGCTTGCTAAAAGGATTTCAAGCGTGTCTGGGATAGTGGGAAAGCTGTGTGGAGTCAGTGACAAGAGTTTCTTTTGGAAACTCCTTCTAATAAATGCCTTTTTTTTTCTTTTTTCTTTTTTACATTTGATCTGTATTGTTTTTCAGTTCGCACATCACGTCCCATATTGCCTCTCGAATTTACTATTCAAAGAATGAGGTGCTAGACTTATAATGTTCACACACACACAGGGATTTGAGCAAGACCAGATTTTCTTTATGTGATACAAAGTTCACTTTTAAACATGTCTTAGGGGAGAACAGGGGGCAAAAGTAACACGGGACGAAAGTAACAAAACGATTTTTTTTTTATCAGTCGTGTTGTTTTTCTTGTTTCATGTGTCACAGTAATGATCAATCTACAGGTTATTTAGTGCTTTAACACATCCTAACGTTTGCATTTGCTAATTTTTTTATATAAAATTAAATTGAGTTTAAATGTCAGGAGTTCCTGTCGGGACGAAAGTAACAGTTGTTACTTTTGTCCCGCTACAGTCAAAAAAGTTTTTATTTTGTTCCAGTGCAAGCTATATTGTGAATTTCTGTGTCTTGCATCATTTCTTACAAATGTTTATGTCATATTATACCAAAAGAATATGTCTTAGTGAGGGTCAGAAAGACAGACAGAGGTCTGGTTTTATCCAGATGTTTTTGAGAGGGTGTATCTGGACATGGAGGAACATCACTCTCTGGGCAGCTGCTACTTCACATTTAAATTTAGTTTTTAGCCATATCTTAGCCTTTACATCTCCACCTGTGAATTTGCAGTGTTTCTAGATGTTTTAATGCACATTTTCAATTCATGCATAAAAACAACTGGATGGAAACATAAATAGTCCTGTTTAGAGTTTTTTTATTATTATGCTAATGTGATAAACAATTTATATTGTGCATTCTGTAGAATTTTTTTATTATTATATAAAAATACATTGAAATTTACAATAAAAAAATACAGTCAGGTTTTAAGACATCTGATGAAACTTAAACTTAAATTTAAAATGAAAATATGAAAATGTAATTTAATAATTTTTTTGCAAAGATAAAGGACAAAATATGTTTGCAGTTCTTTATTAACAAGGTCACAATCAGGTATACTTAAGAAAAATAAGACTAACAGAAAAAAATCTAGCTTATATTGTTGTGTTACTTTCGTCCCAACCGATGGGGTCGAAAGTAACAATGTTCAACTTATGTTCAAAGTGAAATTATACTGAAGTCTTTCTACATTTCTACAAAATACCACCTGGTATTGTTAGACCACACTTAAGAGTTACTGGCCACAGCAGAAATATATCTCTGTATACAACAATATCTTTTAAAATGAAGTTTTTTCTGAAAAATGGTACTTTCGCCCCTGCTCTCCCCTATCATGCCTACATTATTCATTCTTGCTGTTTTGTGTTTTTTCTGTTTGTTTATTTTAAACACACTTTTTAATCGTAAACTATGAAAATCTACCATAAAATGTTTGAAACTATATGACTGTTTTTTAAAAAAAGAGTGAAATAAAACAGTTTACTTCAATATTTATTTCCTTTTTTTTTTCTCAGATGTGCCAACAACACCACTATAAGGTAAATTTTTGATAAATATACTACCATTCAAAAGTTCTTCAAGAGCCTGTGTGTGAGATTATACCAGATAGTGATTTCCGACAATGTGCAGTGATTAGTTCTCTTCCCCTCTCCTTCAGTTTGAGTGTGTGAGTGGCATAAGGGTTAGAGGGGGCTAATGTAGAGGGACAGCGATGGCATTCCAAGTCTGCCTGGTGTCACTGAGAATTAGCCCACAGTCACACAAACACTCCGACATTAGCTCTCTCACACACACAGAGCCAATACACACACAAGAACAGGAGGAAATGAGCCTGTCACTCTGCACAGGTCAAAGGTCAAGAGGTATTCTTTATCCTTTCCCTTGCAGTTGGATTTCTTGCTCTGTTTATCACACTATGCTTCAATGCACCATCATTAAACATGTTTAAACTCCATGAGGTAACATTATAAGTACACTTCAATTCTCACGGATTTCCATTGTGATTGTTTATATGCATGTTCTTTGTGAATGCCTGTTCTTTTCACAATCACCTGCACCCATTTAACCCATCATAAACAGCTGACCTAAGCTGTTGTGGAATCCAGTCAGCTAGGTGTCATAGCGCCTATTGGGTGACTTTAAGTGAGCGAAGAGTTTGATGAAGAGGATGTGGAGTCAGATCTCCAAGTTAGTTTATCTCAGGCCTCATTGGACATCTCAGCACTTTGTTTCTCTTGTCAGCAGGTCCGAGTTGATTAGTTGAGTTTGTAGAGCTGTTGTTTTTAATTTTGCCTTCGTTAGGCCTTGTGTTAATTACCAATCTCATGGTCCACAGCCATACACTTGGTCTCTGCTCTCTAATGAGACGGAAATGAGACAAACAGCTGGGATTTATGGCTCGCTGGATGCTCACGCCATGAGAAAACTTGTGCGTGCAGGACAGAAAAACAAACAATCACACACACGAACCGCACATTGTGATTAATTATGCCCAAATGGATGTTAACATGATATGACTGTCCATATGCAAAAATAAAAAAAATGCACAGTCTAAAATATTTGTATGACAGAAACCTAAGCAGATTAATACACAGCTGCGCAAACACACACAAGAGTGCTTACAGAGCGAAACCCACCCTTATTAATCTTAAACTATGACTATTTAAAAACAAAAAGGAGTGAAATAAACAAACCTCTTCAATATATATATTTTAATGATTTATATCTATAACTTTTTACCCCATTTATTCCCTCAGTTTTCTCAGTTTCCACCACCACCAAAAAAAAAAAAAAAAAAAAAAAAAAAAACAACACACACACACACACACACACACAAAAACACAAAACTGTGATACATACAATGCTGTTGAAATTTTATTTGATTATTAATTGAAAATAATAACAATAATAAAGGTAATAATAATAATGTTTATGTTTCTGGCTGATCTAAAATTGTGTATTGGGTATTGTGTGATTGTTTGTTTTTCTAAAATTAATACAATTAAATATTTTCACACTCTTTGCATAATTTGCTAAATAACAGCATTAATGGAAATGAAACATAATAAAGATATTTAATTTTTTTTATTATATTATAAGCAATAATTTTCTTCACATAAACAAAATTTATAAACAACAGGCATTTTTAAAGTATTTGTTTTTATTATGAAATCATGTGCCCTTAATGTGATAAAAAAAAGGAAATCAATAAAATAATAAAAATAATAATTTAGTTTTATCTGTTTCTTTCGATATCAGGCATATTGAATGTTTAAAGAGGATAAATTCAACTTATCAAAAGTAACAGTCATTTACTTTTATATTTACATGTATAACTTTAAAAAATGCTGTTCTTTTGAACTTTATATTCATCAAAGCAGCTTTGGAAAAACATTTATTACAGTTACCACAAAATGTTAAAAAATATTTACGCAATGAAGGTACTCTTGTACACAGGACAAGAAAAACAAACAATCGCATATACAAATCACACTTTGTTATAAACGTGATATGACTGTCCGTATGCAAATAAAAAAAAAAAGAACAATCCAGAACATTTGTATGAAAGAAACCTAAGCAGATTAATACCCAGGTGCACGAAGACACACAAAAGTGCTTACCGACCAAAACCCACTCAATGGCCTGGCATCGAACAGGACTTCTCCTCTCATTTCAGCCTCCTCCCTCACTCATTCTTTCCATCAGCCTCAGGGGAACTCCACAATTAATGACCGTGCTGATGACCGCCTCAGCGGGTGTGTGTGAAGGGGGCTGGGGTGCGGTCAAAAGGTGTGTGTGCGCGTGTATGCGAGTTTGAATCGCTGAGGGAGGCAGCTCATAGCTCAGGTGATCGGGAGGCTCGTCTCGGTGGGCTGTGGGTAAAGACCCGACGCAGCTCTTTCAGGCCTGTGCTTCAGCACAAAGGGAGCTGTATCGGCCTTCATCATCAGCAGCTTTAACTGCAGCACCGTGGACCTCTCCTGCAGCCTGTTCAGTGGACCAGAGCCCAGCAAACCGTAGACCCTATTATTATGATAGTGTTTTTATAATTGCGATCTGATCACAAGTGGTCACCCTTTGACACACTGTTGTTTAAACCTGCCAGTAACATCTCAGATGTGTCTCATGTGGCTACTTGTGATTATATTTTGAAGGAAGGAGCTTGGATTTCCTTTGGACATGCATCACCAATAATGCCAGTATGTTACTACATGTTAAACAGAGCAAAACATTTCAATAAAATAAATACAACTAAATAAATAAATAAATGTTAATCTTACATCAAATTATCTTTCGATCAGTTTATTCATCTGTGTTTGTTTTGGTTTGTTGATTCAGTAGCAGATGGCTTTTAAAACTGTTATCCCAAATACATAACTGGAAAAGTGCTGGAAAAAAATATTTACATTTATTGGTGAAAAAAAGGGGTGAGCCTGTTTTTTGTTTTGTTTTAGTTTGTTCTTCTTTGTTTTGTTGAGAGTGATTGATTGATTAATTGATTGATTGATTGATTGACTGATTGATTTTCATTATTAGTTTATATTTAAGTACTCTTTAAAAATATACATATTTAAAATACTCTTAACAGACTTTTCACACTCTCACCAACTAATTTAATTTGAAAGAGTTAAAAATAACTAATTGCTGTATTCTGGAGGGAATTAAATCTGAAATAAAATCTCACACACTCGAAGAGCATTTTACATAGTTGTTTTTGATCTATGAGCACTTAACGGAGTCCAGCCTTCGCTCGCTCAAGGCTTCGGTGTGTGATGCAGTTTCGTTGAGAAAGCACAAAAGAGGACATGACTAGAAATCATGTTTATATCACGTTTATAATGGATTTTAATGTTTATGTCTTGTCGATCCGGCCGGACAGGGCATCACAATATTTTATGTAAAATTTCCGTCACACGTTTGAGGTCAATAAAAACGCACTGGGTAGCTGGCCAATCAGAGCACACCTCACTTTTCACAACGATGAGCCTTGTAAAAATCAAAACGTTTCAGAAAGGCGGGACACAGAGGAGAAAGAATAATATACAGTATGTGGAAAATGTGTTTTTAAGCTTAAACCACATAAACACATTTAATTACACCAAATACACAAAATAATGTTCTTTTTAGCAGCATCATATGACCCCTTTAATGGTATACTAGTATATGATGTAAATGGCATTTTAAATTTTTTGATGTAAATGGCATTTTAAACAGTTCTTTGGCCTCAAGAAATACCCCCCCAAAAAAATCACTGAATGATTAGCAAAATTAGATTGTGTAGAAAACTGTGTTATTCACAAGAGTTGACTGGGTGTTTAATGCCATATGGTCAGAAGTCATGTTGATGACCAAATTTAAAGATGTTGTCCAATGTCAAAATATTGTCAGTTTGCAAACATGTCATCCAAAACAAATGTTAATCTCAATTATAAATGGAGTCACAGGCTGCACCAATACCACAGACCGCCAGCCAACCAGATGTGCTTGCAGCAGCACCACAAACAGCACCTGTATCCTGTCCATGCGTAACTTCTGCTTACTATCATAAACTGCACTGCGTCTGTCTGCAATCATTGACCTGTCCATCAGTCACTCTGCAGTGGTGTTGCACCTCTGAAGCAGAAATCTGCATCTTTTGCTCCTAGGGGGTCTGTTGATTGTATGATGAAGGGAAGAAAGACCGTCAACACACGTCAAACAAACTGCTTGTGTGAGGCCTTCTGGTTTGTCTTTGCCTTTACTGTCCTATCTTAAGACAAGTCAAAGAGATCTCCTCACTTTTATCAGGTGCTATCAAAGAATTCATGGACTTCAGCACTTTACACCGTTGATTACATGAGTGTATGTGTGTGCGCTTGTTTGTTTCCCTCCTACAGTGTGATGTGTGGATGTGTATTCAGCTAAATAACCTTGCTGACACAAGGTCTGTCCAGTGAGAGTGAGATGCATTCAGAAGTGGCTACCACAGACCAAAGTTAATGAGACAGGTGTACTCCGAGGATTGATCGAGTTTAAAATATTACCACGTCCCGATCCATACCCTTCCATTCTAACTCCACAATTGCTGCTCTTCTCACCTGTTTCTTGCCAAATGGAACATAAATAAATAAAATAAATACATTTATGAATTTAGCAGACGCTTTTATCCAAAGCGACTTACAGTGCATTCAGGCGATCTTTTTTTACCTATCATGTGTACCCGGGGAATCGAACCCCCAACATTACCAATTGAGCTACAGGAACACTTTGTAAGAGAATATGTCAGAGAACCAGTATGAAAATACCTGGCCACTACATTAACTCTTAAATCTTGCAAATGTAGGTTTCTTACATACATTTCTTCATAATGCTCATAACCATGTTCTGATTAGGTAATGATAAATCAGTAAACAACCATTATTAGCTGATAGTGATTGTTTTCTCTGTTATCCAGAGTTAAAAGGATTGTGACCTTCTTGTCAGTGCTAATTATAGCTCATAAGCATAATGAATGCTTATGGATTGTTCAAAATGTAACTATTAATATTAATGAATGGCCATTCTTGCTGACAGGCACTTTTCTATCAAATGGTTTATGATGGGTTAAATATGTTTATATATGTTCACGCTCAGGGGCATTATCTGATTGAGCAAATGGATTTTTGAGGACAAAGGTTGAAGTGCTGCGTCAGCATATCCCTGGTGTCTTGTACTGGATGTGCTGGAATAGTTGATTTATAATAATAATAATAATAATAATAATAATAATAATAATTATTATTATTATTATTATTATTATTATTATTATTATTATATTTTTTGAGTAACTTAATTTGTTCATATAGCCACATATTCCAGGAAATATAAGTTTATATTCCCATAAAAGCATTTGTTTCTGCATTAATTAATCTCAAAAATAAAAAAACTAATTTTGCTAAAATTTTATGAAATCAATAGCATGTAATCATTTTCTTGTACATAAATAACTGCAGAAAAATACTGAACATCTGACCACTAAAGGCTACATCGTCTGCCCACTATCATAACCTTTGACCCCGTGACCCTCTGACACAGATTCCTCTGACCTTTCCTTCACCTCAGTCAACAGACACAACGCTGAGCAAAAGAAAGTTATGTCACTGTACCGGAGAACATGACCAAGGCTTCAATACACACAAAACCCACTTTACACATGTCAATTCAAGTTTATTATAACAAGAGAGAGAACCAGGCAGAAAGAAAAGATAGAAATGAAGGACAGGAACAGAAAAGGAAGGAATAAATAATTCACTAAACGACCACAGTGATTCAGTCTCAGGCAGAGAAGCGGGGGGGTGCGTTGTTAATGAATTGTACTCACAAGTGCATTTGGGACATGTTGTTGTGCTCATTATTGGAGGCAGGAAAGAAGTTAATTGTTCAGTGGCTTTTGATGAGTTAATACTCCTGCGTCTGATAATAGAAAAGGAACAAAGCATTATCACCAACTACTCTGTCATACAAAAAATTACAAAGCCAGGTACTCTCTCTCCAAAAAAAAAAGGTTCTTATCCCTACAAAATCTTAAAAAAATTTATTTAAAAAATGTATTTCTTTATAAATAATAATAATTATTATTTATTTATTTATTGTTGTTGTTATATGTAATATTTTATAAATGTATTTTTCTCTGTAACAATGTAGAAAACCACTTTTTTAAAAATGTTGTTCCATTTTAACTGTATGTAAAGTCTCTATATCATGATAAATGATCAAGCATACATTTTATAATGTGGAAATACAAGTTACAAGTCAAGAAAAATGGCAATTATTAATCAAGCTAAAGGCATCCTCTTTTCTTCTCACATCAAGTTTACACCTTTTGTCCCAAACATTTGTGTGAATCCACGCCACAAGGGTCACATTCGACTCCAGAGGGGTGTGAAACATTGATACAGTAACTGCACACCATCCCTGGATCTCTCGACCCCTGACTGGGTGTTCTAACAGAGTCCCACAACAAGGTCACACCTGCCGTCACACTTGAGCAGGAGTATGTGCATGTACACACAGCAGCTAATAGATTCTTAAACTTAGTGAATATTTCACGCATATTTAACTGCAACTTTTGTCTCAATAAAGTCCTAATTTGCTGTTTATTAATAGTTAGTATGGTAGTTGTTGAATTTAGGTATTGGATTAGGCATGTAGAAAATGGTGATAAAGAATATGTGCTTTTTAAATACTAATAAACAGCTAATATATTAATAATAGTGATATTAATATTAATATTAACAATAATGAATTAGAAGAATGGACCCTCCCACATGTATTCATGAACACACACTTAAATGCTTGTCAGAGGTTGTAAAGTGTGCTTCTTTTACACCGCATGCCATTGACAATGTTAGAAAACCACTTTTTAGTAAAATGTCATCGTACAAATGAGCCAGATCAAATTATATTCTCCTGAGAGCCAGTTTTTAACTCTCTATTCATCAAAGAATCCTGGAAAAAAGTTCTCAACATTGATTATAAGATATATTTGTTGAACATCAAATCAGCACGTTAGAATGATTTCTGAAGGATCATGTAACACTAAGGTATGTAGTTATGGCTTCTGAATATTCAGCTTTGTAATCACAAGAATAAAATACATTTTTAGAACATTTTTAAATAGAAAGTTATTTAAATCATCAAAATATTTTACAATATTACAGTTTTGGGGTTAAATAAATGCAGCATTCGCGACCCTAAGGGGGCTTCTTGCAATCTTGCCAATACAACCTATTGTAGCAACAGCTAAATCAACACAAAAAATGTACGACAACAGCGTTACTTGTTGATATTTGTTGTTGCTAGGCAGCATGTGAGTGAAACTGTGTCCATCTGTTCTGACTTTAGTGGCACAGCTGGTCTTCCAGCACTCTCACTTTCTCACAGTGACAAGTGAGTACTCACTCCCACGCATGCCTCACTGAAACACAACAGGTCTCAATTGCCACCACTATACCAGCATGCTTACACAATCATGCAGTGCTATATCCAGGCAAACAGTTTAATATGACACTTTCTTATGCCGTTGAAAGAATGAATGAATGAATGCTAAACAGTGCATTGATCATCTCTGTAGCTTCTGAATCAAATCTCATTTATTTTTACGGAACCGGGGCCATTGCAGAAAAGGGCAATTTTGGTCCACTGTGAGGTGAATGACCACCATTCTGCTCTGTATTTATGTACCCTTCATTTTCTCCCTTCCAGCCATCAATCATCCTTAGCATGAAGCATTTAGATATGTTGTTGTTTTCCACTGATCTATCAATCTGATTACTTGTTCACTTTAAAACCACTCCTTTAAATATTCATGATTTAGATCAAATTTTTGGGTAATTATATCTGTCAAATCTACACTCAAATCTAAATTTCTATAACTATCTAACATTTTACTGTGATGCCAAAGTCCCAGTGTTCCAGAGGGACAGTGAAGATTTATCTGACTCAACAGAGCCACCCGTTTCCCCATCTTCAGGCATGCATAATCGGGTCCAGGGAATTTCCCCAGACAGGTTTGATGAATATCTGTATTCCCCCTCAAACTGTAGACTGGGAGTTTCTCCAAAGTGTGTCTCTTTGGGCGGAAATACAAGAGATGTCCAACCATGGCCAATAGTTTTGAGAATGACACAAATATTAATTTTCTCAAAGTCTGCTGCCTCAGTTTTTATGATGGCAATTAGCATATACTCCAGAATGTTATGAAGAGTGATCAGATCAATTCCAATTCATTGTAAAGTCCATCCTCATCATGAAAATGAACTTAATCCCCAAAAACATTTGCACTCTGTTAAATAGGGTTACCTGCAAGGAAACATTTTATCATTGCTTTGAATTCACAACCTAGGATAATGGTTACAGTAAGATTTCACCTAAATCAATAATTTATCAGATCATCAAGAACTTCAAGGGGAGAGGGTTAATTGCTATATTGAAGGCTTAAAGGGCACCCAAGAAATTCCAGCAAGCACCAGGGCCATCATCTAAAGTTGATTCAGCTGCAGGATTGGGGCACCACCAGTGCAGAGCTTGCTCAGGAATGGCAGCAGCCAGCAGGCAGGTGTGTGTGCATCTGAACACACAGTGAGACCAAGACTTTTAGAGGAAGGCCTGGTGTCAAGAAGGGCAGCAAAGAACTCACATCTCTAGAGGAAAAAACATCAGATCCAGACTGATATTCTCAAAAAGATACAGGGATTGGATCGCTGAGGACTGGGGTAAAGTCATTTTGCATGATGAATCCCCTTTCTGATTGTTTGGGGCATTTGTAATAAAACTTGTCCGGAGTAGAAAAGGTGAGTGCTTCCATCAGCCCTTTGTCATGCCAACAGTAAAGCATCCTGAGCCTATTCATGTGTGGGGTTGCTTCTCAGCCAAGGGAGTGGGCTCACTCACAATTTTGTCAAAAAAACATAGCCATGAATAAAGAATTGTACAAAAACATCCTCGGAGAGCAACTTCTCCCAACCATCCATGAACAGTTGGGTGACGAACAGTGCCTGGAGCACCTTACCATAAGGCAAAAGTGATAACTAAGTGGGTCGAGGAACAAAACATAGAAAATTTGGATCCATGGCCAGGAAACAACACAGACCTTAGTCCCATTGAGAACTTGAGGTCAATCCTCAAGATGCGGGTGAACAAACAAAAACGCACAAATTATGACAAACTCCAAGCATTTATTATGCAAGAATGGGCTGCCATCAGTCAGGATGTGGCCCAAAAGTTGATTGACAGCATGCCAGGGGGAATTGCAGAGGTCTTGAAAAAGAAGGGTCAACACTGCAAATATATTTTCTGAGTTTTTGCATATACTTATTGTAATTTCAATAAAAGCCTATGACACTTATGAAATTTTAGTAATTGTACTTCAGAATACCATACTGAACAAAAATATCTAAAAAACACTGTAGCAGCAGACTTTGTAAAAATTTATATTTGTGTCATTGATTTGATTTTTGATTTTTATACAGGAAAAGATTAAAGACAATCGGGCCTGACTCAGTATAAAACTGATTTTCAGCAGGTTCCTGCTCTGCAGAACATAAATACCACATACCCAACAAAACTCCTAGACAAGACAGCAACAAACACACAAACCAAGAGAGTGAGCATCAGGGGGAGGCCATAAGGCCATCTCAGTGGTCACAGACATACCAGTCCATTTGATGGCGAGCAAATGTTATTTTAAATAGTCTTATTGATGTTATAGTTCGGATGTACTGTGGAATCTAATTCCAGGCTTTAGTGAACACATAAAAAAGATATCTGTCCATAGCAGTTCCTGAAAGATGGAAGGTAAAACACCCCTATAACAGGATATTACCACCTCTATGCTTTACTGGAGGAATTCTAATTGGATGGTGAACTGTGTTGGATTTCTGACAGACGTATTATTTGGTGTTGAGGCCAAATAATACAATTTTAGTCTCATCTGCCTCAGAATCTTCAAGGTGGGTTTTTGCAAAGCTCAGTCGTGATTGCATGTGGTTTTTCTTGAGGAGTGGCTTTTTTTCTTTCTCGCAACCCTCCCATACGAGCCACATTTTTTTTGTATTTCTGATATTGTTGTTGTCACATGCACACAATGACCACTCTTTGTCATAATTTCCTGCAGCTGCTTCAGAGTTGCTGTAGGTCTCTTGGTAGCCTCTCTGACCAGTTTCCTCCTGGCTCTTTCATCCAGTTTGGAGGGACGTCCTGATCCAGGGAGGGTCTGTGTCGTACCAAATACCTTCCACTTCTTAATAATAGATTTCACTGTGCTTCTAGGCATTGATAAATGCTTTTATTTTTATTTTATTTTATTTTTTTGGTATCCATCTCCTGACTTGTGCCTGTCCACAACTTTATCCCAGAGATCTTTTGACAGTGTCTTGCCACCCATAGATGATTGTTTGTTTCAGTTGCACTACCAAAGACTGAAATGCTCCAGGAAGCTAATCAAAATCAATCATAGTTGAAAGTCAAATAGCTTTTTTTTTCTGACATGTTGGTTTTAGATCTTTCACTTTGATATTAAAAGTTGCTCTGGCTTGTAGACTGTCTACTTAATATCTGCTAACTTTTTTTGGATGTTCTCCCAACAGGCATTCTATGACAGCTTATTCTATTAACACTAAACCTAAACCAACAGTCACTCTAATGAGAGTAAGTTGACGTAGTTGCAAAATTACTTATAGTTATAATGTCTAAAGAGGAATATTGTAATTAAGTATAACCAAAAGAATTAGAAGTCTCATGTTGCCATGAACATATTCATCCTTTTAAAATGACCTCAAGACAGGTAAATTGTCTGCCCCAATGGAACAAGAGGGAAACTTAGGATTTATGAAAGAAATAAGGATGGATAAGCATGGAGGTGTCCTTGGGTGGGAGTTCCAAATGTTAATGACATAAATTAGGGTCACCACAACAGGAAATGGCAGATGACTGGGGTGTCATAATTCATCATTGCTACGCTCAGTAATGCAGTGTAGGAATAGGATATGAAGGAAAGTCAGCCTTTCTTCCACCATGACCTCATACTGCCAATGCGTCTCACCACAAGACATAATCTCCAACATTTAGACGAGAGAAATGATTTGTCAGTCTCTCTTGCTCACATGCGCCCGAACACTAACCAGAACTTTGTGCTTATACACCTCCTTCTGTCACTATGTTTCTTCCAGTTTCTTGTCTATTCATTTATTACGACTATTCATTTCTTACCACAATTCCTGTTTATTTCTCCCTCCATCTACAACTGTTCAGTGGGAGTCAAGCTGAGTGTGCAGTCTTTAGCGGAACACTTTCTGCCCTGTTTTGCTCTCTTCTGCATTATCAGGACTATAAAGTGGAACAAAGGTAAACTAGGACATGAACTGGAGACCTTTCAAATGAGAGAAACTATACATTTTTTATACCAAACATTGTAATTGATTTTGAGTTTCTTCCATTATATGCTTCTTTTAGCTTGTTAGTGGCACTTTCTTGGCTGTATTATTTAGAATTTGGCCATGATATCCTATAAATATGTCAGTATGTTCTTAAAAAACAGAATATAGGAGAGAATGCCAACAACTTTTCTCTGTTCATTGACAAGACTACCAGTACTGAAACAGAAACAATTGAGGGTCTTAAAGGTACATAAACTCAGGCAGATAATGCAGTGCATAACGTGTGGCAGTTAGTCAGGGTGTGTTAGAGAGGACCCTCAGGGCTGCAGTATACAACAGAGACTGCCAACACTGAGACAGGGTATCAGTCCAAGAGCCTGGATATTGGAGCATTGTCTGTCAGCAGATATCAAGTGCACTAAATCTAAGATTACCAAATTAAGAGGAAGCACTTATGAGGTGTGTATTAAACACACACACACACACACACAAACACACACACACACACACGTGAACGCACGCACACACACACACACACACACACACACACACACACACACACACACACACACACACACACACAGTGACTCCAAAAATCGGAGAGAACCAGTAAAAATGCTTATAAATGTTTTAATTGTTAAAGCATTTTTAGAATGGCAATAATCAACATGACAAATTATTATTATTTTTTTTTTTACTTGACATGGAAGGAATAAATTAAATTACAAAATAAATAAATAAAACTATATATTAATATACAGTACAGACCAAAAGTTTGGACACACCTTCTCATTCAAAGAGTTTTCTTTATTTTCATGACTATGAAAATTGTAGTCACACTGAAGGCATCAAGGGCTATTTGACCAAGAAGGAGAGTGATGGGGTGCTGCGCCAGATGACCTGGCCTCCACAGTCACCGGACCTGAACCCAATCGAGATGGTTTAGGGGTGAGCTGGACCCCAGACAGAAGGCAAAAGGGCCAAAAAGTGCTAAGCATCTCTCGGGGAACTCCTTCAAGACTGTTGGAAGACCATTTCAGGTGACTACCTCTTGAAGCTCATCAAGAGAACACCAAGAGTGTGCAAAGCAGGAATCAAAGCAAAAGGTGGCTACTTTGAAGAACCTAGAATATGACATATTTTCAGTTGTTTCACACTTTTTTGTTATGTATATAATTCCACATTGTGTTAATTCATAGTTTTGATGCCTTCAGTGTGAATCTACAGTTTTCATAGTCATGAAAATAAAGAGAACTCTTTGAATGAGAAGGTGTGTCCAAGCTTTGTGTGCCTGTACTGTATGTATGTATGTATGTGTATATATATATATATATATATATATATATATATATATATATATATATATATATATATATATATATATATACTTACTAAATAAATTAGTGTGTCTCTATTTCTATTGATCAGTGACATTACATTAAGTTGAATATAAGGTTTTCATGTCTATTTGTTGATGAGCGATTTATGGACACTGTAATATTTTCAGATTTGTGGATAATTTATATTTAATTAGCAAAGAACTATTCCATTATTAAATTTATTAAGATCATTCAATTTGATTTCATAGTGCTGCTATTAAGAGATATTTTCTATTGAAATGTGGGCAATTAAATATTTAGATATTCATGTACCTTTATATAAGTCATAGAATGAATGTACCTTTAGACAAATATTGGTTCTCTGTCATCAGATCCTCTCTTCTCCTGAATAGGTACTGTTAAGTGTTCAGGAAGGGTTAGGAAAAGCACAAAGACTTGCTCAGACTTCACTTCACTTCACTCTTTATCAGGCTATCGGGTTGAGTCTGCTGGCAGCGTGTTTTTGTCCAGTCACACGAAATCTGGCACAATCATTTGTGAAAACAGAGCACTGGGTCTCATTACTGTTCATTCAAAGTCATTCTAGAACATTATTACCTTGTAATGCAACTGGATTTAAGAACAATAAAAGCTGTGTTACCATGTACTGGTCACTCCTGGTGTTCTGGACACATTATGGATTAATGAGCTCCTTCTTGTGTCCTTTCTTTGAACTGCAGATCCTATGCATTAATTCATACACACCTTATAAGAAAGATTTGTATATATTTTTTCACGTTTTGGAATGAATTAAAACTGCATGGATGGCAGAGCTGAATTTCTTGTCTTTGCTGAAGTGCACCACCCAATGGAGAAGTGCATCAGTCAAATACCGCAGGAGTGTATGATATGAGCATTTTTGGTTTAAATACAGAGAAAGGGGGAGACTCTTACAGTACATGAGCGGTGATCCTGGTCCTTGACTCTGTGTGTGCTCATTCAGGGAAAACACTTTAGGCTCACTTACTGATGTACACGAGAAATTAAAGTATCACATACAGCTGGTTGCTGGCTTCATTCTGTCACTCTCTATTCACATATACATCTCCCCCTCGCTCTGTTTCTAACTAAACTCATTTTACGCCTCTTTATTTCATGCTGTTTTTACGCTGTGAAACAAAATGTAGATTCTAATTGTTTAAAACAGTTTGGTAAATCTTTGTGCGTAGTAATTGTACACTTCTAATATAGTAAAAAAAAAAAAAATTGGTTGATTATTGTGAGAATTCATACAGTAAGTGCAAATTTTAACTGAATTGGTCAGGCAACACTGGAAGCTGAACTGGTATTTAATTCAAATGTGTTGTTTTGCATAGGTCCATTCAATTAAAGTGAATATATATATATATATGTGTGTGTGTGTGTGTGTGTGTGTGCTGTGCTGCTTAATTTTTATTGATGAACAGAGAGTTCATAAGAACAGAGTTTATTTAAAAAAAAAAAATTGGGGGTAATATTAGTTGAAAGAATGTTTTTTGGGTAATGTTTTTAAAGACACTTTTGATTAGCTGACCCTAAAACCTTGAACGGTAATGTTTATGAATTTGTTATATATATATAACAAAAATCTGACTAAATCGAGACAATTGAGCAGCTTGCCGCAACACTTTGGTTTCTGTTCTGTTGATTAAAGCCTTCTATTCTTTAAAATTATTTTTCATAACTATCAGTTTTGTAATATTTTCGCAGTAGCCAACTCTCAATAACCATTTTATAATGTACAGCCATTATTAAAGGAAACACTCAGTGTATCCAGAAATCACTTGCAAATCACACCAGCAAAAATGCCGTCAGTGTGAAACAATGCAAATCTGTTGTTGCAGCTGTGCAGCTGTTTCTCCTATTTATGTGGCACAAAACAAACCTCAGGGTATAAGAAAGAAGTGAGATTTTGCGGATGGGGTATTCAAAGTGTGTGTATGTTGGTATGTGGGTGTGATGGCTTTTGGCCAGGTCCAGTAGAGTAATGGAGCAATTGATTGCTGATCGACTCCACATCACTAAGGACACTTCTTTCTGTTCAGCCAGTGCATTATACATATTTTTATTTTCATTATGGCCACACAAACCCAGATCTGCAACCACCACCCACTCTGTGACATGTAAAAGGAGTACAATGAGACTAAAGAGTTAACTTACCATACTCGGTAGCCTGTAGTTGTGATGGAAAAAGTCGCAGAGAAGAAAAGGAATAAAATGACCTTAATCTGAAAAACTACAGCTGAGACAGTGAGTGGGGAGAACTGAAAAACACGTGATCAAGGGTGCAAACACAACAGAGTTGTGTGGAAAACCAAATGGATGGATCTTCGTGAATCAGCGAAAACACAACCTCTTTCTGAAGGTCATCAGAGGTCAATTAACGCCTGTAAAACAAAGAGTGAGGAGTGAAGGACAGGCTGAATCTCAGTCATTTCATAATTCTGCTATAATATGATGACCATACTTTCTCTCCAAAGATGTGAATAAAATAATATAGGCTATATCAATATATATATATATACACACACACACATATAATATTTTTTTAATTTTTTAATGAAACTACACTAGTACCTACAGTTTCCCACTCAATATTATAGTGGCTTTGATCCAAAAGCCAACATATTACCAATGGTTTATTCGCCTTTTTGTCACTTTTTATTTACATCCATTGTGAAGAGGATGGTAAATCAAGAGGATAGATAAAGAGAGGGGACTTTATTCAGGGTAGATGCCATATTTATTCATAAAAACAAGATGTATAATTCAATAAATGATACTGTTGTGTCAATCATTCAGCGGATGCAAATATGTATTCATAAAATATTTTATTGAAAAATTCAAAGAAAAGTGTTGTGGAAAATATATGACAATTTAAGTTTTCATTCATGCATTGAATATTGTGTCTTATGGTGTCTATCCTCCTGACTAAGGTTTGAACCCACAACATTTTAATGAGCAACTTTTAATAAGCAACACTGTTACTTCTCAAACCATTTTTTTTTCAACCCCTCAATTCTTCAGCATCCAGACCCCCAGAATGTGCAGTTTATTGTCATTCGACACCTACACAAAAACACTGCCTTTAGAAATTTTGTTTTTAATTTCTTTCAGGGTTCCAGGACCAATTTACACCCAAACCCAAAGCCAGAGGGAGTTCCACGTGTACACTGTTTAGCTGTAGCCTGTCAAGCTGGGACGTGATTGACAGGAACTCTTTCCACACACTAATTGGCTGAGTGGGAAAGTCTGAAAAATCCAAATCTTCATAATCAGGCACGGTCCAACATTAGGAGCCATTTGTTTGTTTGTTTGTTTAGTTTATTCTCGGGTGCACGGAAAAAAAAATCGCGTGCGTTGCAGATTTTCTCCCTGTGATGGCATGTTTTTCGCTTTGTCTATTCAGCACACAGCGTGTCAGCGTGAGTGTGCGTGCAGGCGCGCGCGTCTGTGTGTGTGACAGCCGGTTGTGCAGCGGCGAAGGGTCGCTCACTCACCATCTGCAAATTGCTTTTTTTCAGCGGGTCGGTGCTGCGCAGTGGCTCCGCTCGCTGTGTGGGGGAGCCGTTCCGCAGTAATGAGTTTGTCGGCGTTTGGGGAACGCGCACGGCGCGCGCCCTGGGTCACTTATTCAATCCTGAGAGCGTTCTAAATAATTATTAATACCTGCTAAGCGTTAATAGAGCTTCATAGGCGATTCATCAAGCTGTCGATTTGTTTTAGGGGTTGTGACATTTTGTGTCTTTGATTTCAAACACGTCCAATAAAACGTGACCAGCGTGCAGACCTCTAGGGGATGCTTTTTTTGCAGCCTATCGAAAATGGCCATTATGAATTAAATTGTTAAATTAGCTTTCCATTTGACAACTACTATAATGTGTGAATGATATAGGCCTACATATTGCTTTTGATTCTTGCTGTATTCTTTCAAATAATTTCAGCATATGTATGCCCACATCTAAAATTAAGTTTATGCATGTGCACACATTACAGTTTGTACACATTTCCAAAGTGCCCTCAGGAGTGTGTGAAGTGCATTGTGTGTGTGAGAAAGTGCCTCTGCCTCTCTTGTAAACTGAGCCATAGAGACGCTGACTACAGGGGAATCTCATCGGCAATGCAGCCTAGACGCCAAAGAACACACTACCTCTTCCTCTCACTCTCTCTTCCTACTTGCCTCTGCCTCTTCTCCCCTCTTTCATTAAATACACCTTGGCCTAGGGCTGCCACCTTGCAAGATCAAACTTGTTCCTTTTGGTACCATCCATACATCTTCAACGTAGAGTCACAGAAAAACAGAAAAGTGTATATTAAGAAGACACAAAGCAGGCATTGTCCTTATTTAGACTATTCAAATTCACTTGTGCATTAACAGATGTTAATAAATGAATTCAAATAAATATACACATGTCATTAAGAAGAAACACAGTGTGTGCATGTCATTCTGGTTCATGGTCGGGATGAAGTGATGGCTGTCACACACATTGTCTCCTCTGACAGAGCAGAAATGAGAGGAAGTCAGGAGAGGAGTGGGGGATGGGTCTGAGGGCACGCTGAGATTGTGCTTCAGTCTGGGACGCTGCCTAAACTGAACAAGAACAGACAGCATCTCAATGGCCACCTCATGCTCTAACCAAACATGGCCTGTTGTGTGCATAGCACAGAAACATGACAAATGTCATGTTTAGCAACTCACTGTGTCAACCAGACTGAATTTCCGTTTGAGAAAGATACATGCCGGACCTCACGACTTTTAGTAGAAAAAAAAAGCATCATTGTCAGTTATACAGTACCAATGCTTGCACAAAAAGACAGCAGCAAATAAAAATGCTCCCTTGGACTTTTCAAAAAAAGAATGAAACAAAAATGATTAAAGTATTAAACCACTTTATATAGAACAACATCCTTTTGTATTTACACATTACAGAAAAAAAGTGATTTAGAAAGAAAAAAAAAACATTTTCTTTTAAATCAATAGGCCTAACTTAAAGTTTTAAGAGAGACATATTCTTGTATGATTTGGGCAAATATTCCAGACACCGCTCGTCAGAGAACCTTTTTGCTTTTTTAAAAATTGCTCTATAGATCCGCCACACTTTGTTTATTACCAGACAAACAAAATGCATGTTAAAAAAAGCACAATTGGGATGATGAACCCCAGTGTTTCTCCCTTGGTTTACTTTAAATGAGCTGAACGGCATAACACTAGACCAACTAAGTCACACATACAAGAATACAGGTCTCGTTATTCCAACAAAACCTTCACCTGATGGGTTATTCAAATTGTATTAAAAAGTACAAATTATTGTAAAAAAAAAATGAAAAGTCAAATACAGACACTATACAGAGAACATGAAAAGGTCAATACTGGTCAAAGTAACACTGACAGAGAGTTATACTGACATTTTGGTTACAGCAATGTGTAAAAATATCTTTTGAACATTTGGGATTTAATTGTATTAATCTTCATATGCTGGGCGAAATGGCTCATAAGTGGCAGACATGATGGAGAAAAAGGAATGCAACATTACGCCCACTGAAACATATCAACTTCAAGTCATGCCAACGAAAGTGCTGGACTTTAATATACTCACACATTTGAAAGCATTTTCATTGCTCTTTTCATCAGTGTGAATTAATGGTTCTTTGAGAGAGAGCAGACAGCATGTGTGATGGGTGTTTTGTAGATTTGCATGTAACTGATGTAAGAGAAAAGAACCTGTACCTTGCCCATTCATGCATGTATTAAATCTGATATCATCTGAGCTTTGAAACTGGTTTGTCTCTGACATTAAAAAAAAAAAAATATATATATATATATATATATATATATATATATATATATATATATATAATAATACAATAAATGCCAGAAGCAAAAGAGGTTAAGAGAAACACTAAGGGACTAACCATCCACTTTAGACTTTAATACAACAACAGGTGCAGAGGGCCGGGTAACTTCAACAAAAAAAGTTCAGCCACCAACAGGCTGTTGTCATCTTCACATAGATTATGCATCTGAGAGAGAGAGAGAGAGAGAGAGAGAGAGGAGAGAGAGAGAGAGGAGAGAGAGAGAGAGAGAGAGAGAGAGAGAGAGAGAGAGAGAGAGAGAGAGAGAGAGAGAGAGAGAGAGAGAGAGAGAGAGAGAGAGGAGAGAGAGAGAGAGAGAGAGAGGCTGAAACAGCTTAGAACCCCGAAATTAGAAGATGAGGAATCTTACGTTCTATCACATCAAACTAATCTTGTACAGTCTAGTTCAAAGCATTTAGTAGGCTATTAGAAAGCAGTTTATTCTGATATAATAATAAAAAATTGAGGAACATTTAGTGCAATGTAAGGGGAAATTAGTAAGAAGTTGTCAGTCAATGTCAATGATCATAATACTGTCGCGAAGTCTGTATAACCTTAAGCAGTCAATTGCGGCTCAAACTATTACAATTAATTAGAGTTTAAAGTTTGCCATTGTGAAAAGAATTTGCCATCGCATACTTTTAAGCTTCATTTTATTACACGGGTAAACTAAACAGTGATCGCGAGCTTTTAATTATCATCGATTAAAAGACAAAGTGTCACTCAAAATCATTTTTTTTTCTTACTGGTCCAAACATAATAGGAATAAGGAAAATAGTGTGAAGAATATAAGAATAAAATTCTTATTTATTTTTGCTTGTTTGTCTAGCCTACGTATCTTTCGACTTTCCTCTAATAAATAATTTCCTTTTAAACGGGTAAACAAAAACGTTTTAATTTTGTAAACGAATGTCACATAGGCTATCAAGCAATTATGAAGTTGTTCATTTTCGATTGAAAATAAAAATCACCATTACACATCAGTATTAAACCTCTGTAGTTCATAGTATCAAAAATATTTTTTGAAATAATTTTTTTCAAATGTAAACATAACAGATTGAGCTTTTGAAATGGTACGATTCGCCATATGCGCATTGAGGCACTTTATATAAGACACAAATCATTCCTTGCCTTATTTTTATTATTTGAATTTAATCTGTCATTTAAGACAAATAGATGTCATTGTAAAAATAACATTTTGTTTTTGGTGTAACAGGAGATCACATATTTTAGCCGTGAAAAGTGATTGGAAAACAGGCTGCTGCATTTGACAGGAGTTTTTATTAAACATTATGAAAACAAGATTTTGAACAACATTCCATTTCGAAACATTTTGGTTTTTTATTTAATGACACGTAAGGACATTTATCATTTCGATAAATAAATAGAAATTATAGGCTATGTACAGTTTTTCTTCAATTTTACTTATTTTTTTTTTTATTTTTTTTACATAAGACAGCACACGTGACAGCACATATGGTTATGTAACCTCAAGCCGCTGTGCCTCAAATTAGACCAATAGACAGAGAGATTTCTTCATAACGAACTGTATCATAATTCATAATTTAACCGAAGAAAAAAAAAAGCCAATGTTAACAGTGGTTTCAGGCGAGATATCAAGCAGATACTAACCCAGGTAAAGGAACATACCTGGACATCTTATTTTAGAAGTCTGGACGATAGATCTGTTAGGAATCTAAGCATACAAAGGTAGGAAATAATCTGAAAACTGATTTATGACATTTCACGTGCATTAGATAATCCACTTTGGCAACTTCTTCATTTAGCCAGAACAAGATGGGCTGTATTTCAACCTCAAATGCGCATGATTATTTATAGAGAAGTTTGCACACAAGCCCTATTAATGTGGAATTATATCCGCATTTAATCTCTTGACATCTACCTGTAGTGTAATTCAGTATGGTCGGTAGCCTATTATCATGACAATGTTTTAATGCAAAACAATAGGCAACTGCTTTATACAGAGTATGCTACAGTTTTATTATGTCACAATAAAAAGTTAAAACAACCATTCTTGCCCTTACGAAGCTTGACATATATTTGAAGTATGTCGTTCATCATCCAGTCCATTAAGACATATATATCTTTCTTCAAGAGGTGATCTTAGTTATGTCTAACCAGTTTTCTACATACCTTCATTTATTCTGAAGTACAAAATTCACATAATCAGAGCTTCTGTTAATTGCTTTTGAATTTGGTGCATAGAATATTAGCAGCAATTAAAGACCTTGTGTTTATATGCACTTTAGATCGACTATGTCCACCATAACAGCAATTCGATTAACACAGAGGAAGCGAAATGTTATATAAATCCCAATTCTTCGAATCGTAGTGCAGTGGACTTCCTTTGAAAATGTACGTATTCAATAGGATGAGAATATTTGTTATTTGCATGCTACTACATACAAACATTGTATTAAGACGTTTTAAATAATCAAGCAAAAAGGACTTTAAAAAGAAAGTTAAATTAACACACCATTTGACCTCTACATATGTACAAGTGGGAATAAATAACTCTGGCTCAGGTCGGTTTTTCCCCCTTTGTTCTTATTCTGTAACTTTTAAACAACAGCAAATAAATGCAAGGACGGATTTCATGTGGTTTCGCAGGTACGCCTGAGTTCCTTCAGATACACGGCTTGTGTCGAGCAGATGAAACGAAAAGAGAGAAAGAGAGAGAAAACAGAGAGTGGTTAAGGGCCATGCTTTTCATCCAAGTGCTGTATGAGGAAGAGAGAGAACTGGCGCGTTTGGAGTACCATACATGTCCCGCATGCAGGATTATGGGGTAATGCAGACTTGAGCAATGCTTGAGGGCCCTCGACGTTCATAAAGTCCCATCAACCTCAGTTCTTGACTGAGAAATGTCAAGAATGTATTGCCATTCACCTTTCTTTCTAATAAATGTTTTAATATGATTATTGTTCCTTGCAAGGTCCCTTCACAGGCTGGAGTTTCGTTTCCAGTATGTTCTCATCGCCATTAAGACTCGTAAATCCGCTTAAAAAAAAAAATAAGGAAGCAACTGTATGTTTAAAAACGCGTCGGACTTTGCAGTTGACCTATTAAAAAAAAAAAAAAAAAAAAAAAAAAAACAGAATCCAAAGCTGATAGGTCGTTGAAGGTTATGCGTGATCCCATATTTAGATCGGAGGTGTTATGAAGTAGAAGGGTCCGTGCAGTAGGCCTGTCTCTGGAAGATAGTCCTAACATTACACTAACTTTAAGACTTTTATGGTACAGTACTATATTTATACAAATAATGCGCGAAGACTATAAATATGTCGCTGTAATGTTAGACTCTACACTCTCAAAAATAAAGGTTCTTTAAAGTTTCATTTTAGCACTTTAAGTTCAGCAAAGGACTTGCTTGTCAGTAATCGTTTTGGCGGTAAAAGTGGGCAGTTCTTTGGAAAAGAAGTGCAGGATGTTACATTATGGGTTCTCGATTTGCACATTGGGTTTTGGGTTCTTCAAAACACCAAACAGATGTTTCTCTAGAGTTCCTGAGAATCAAATATTTATTTGTGGAACTTAAAAAGGTTGTCCTATGACATCAGACCTTTATTTTTAAGAGTGTACGATCTTAAGTGGACATTGTGAGTAGGCTATTTAAAATAAGAACTGCAAATTAAATTCACTCTGAAAAACATACAAATTAAGGTTTAAAAAACGAAAACGTAGGTGCGGGAAAAAAAGTCTTTAACAAGAATCACTCTCACATGAAGAATTCCGAGGAAGTGGTTTTTCCGTGAGTGCCGCTGGACGGGTCCCGAGTGTTGCCGCCGCCGTTAAATGCTCGGCTCGCGAGCTTTTCGTACTTCTCCTTGTACAGGTCCCGCTCTTTGATCAAACGCGACACGTCTTGCTTGAGTTGCTCCACCTGGCTCTGAAGCGTGCACTTTTCGCTCTCGAGTATGTGGCGCTGCTGCACGCGCTTGTAGCGGCACGACTGCGCATAGCCGCGGTTCTTCAGGGTTCGCCGTTTCTGCTTGAGACGGATCACCTCTTCTTTGCTGAAGCCTCTCAGTTGCCGATTCAGCTCGCGCACGGTCATGCTCACCAGCTGCTCGTCTGAGAAGCGGTCCTCGAGGCGCGCGTGCGCGTGGTGGCCGTGGTGATGATGGTGGTGGTGGTGCACCGGGTGGTGGTGACCGTTCGTGGCCGTCGAGAGGTCTTCTCCGACGTATTGCTGACCGCGAAATCCCTCGTAGGGCTGGTGGTGATGGTGGTGGTGGTGCGCGTTACCGATAAGCGCTTCCACCGCGTCCTCGGGCGTCAGGTTGAGGGCCTCTGGACTGATGTGATGCTGGTAGTTGGGGATCCAGTAGAGATCTTCCAGCTGCGGTTTGCCCGATGAGACTTGGTTGTTGTTGTTGCCACCGTTGTTACTGTTGACACCATTTCCGAGGTTCTGTCCAGGCTGCGATCCGGGACTGGGGGCACAGAAACTGGGCGAGGAAGGCACCGAGGAGCAGGGTGTGCTGATTGGGGTGGAGGATAGCGAGCCCGGGGGCAGGCGGTGGCAATAGCGGTCGGCCTCCGGGGGCTCTTTCTTGACTTCAAACTTCATGAGGTCGAAGTCGTTGACATATTCAATAGCCAGGGGGCTGTTGGGCAAATCTGCGCTCATGGCGAGATCGGTGGCCATGTCAGTCCATGCGAAGACACCTACCCCAACAGCCAAAGCGACACGCGTGGGTTTCACTGGGATTATAATGAATAGCCTACTGATGAAGATGAAATGGCCAGGGTTTAATACATTAGCACGAGCTTCTATTTATAGTGCAGCGAGACACACATATGCCCATGCATGTAAATGAACTTATACACCTGCCAGTTTGCCTCTTGTTGACAACTTATCCCAGGTCAGATTCACGCGTTAATATCACTGGCCAGGGTGGCAGAAACTTGAAACTCGTGAACTCAAAACCACCAACCTGACTTATCCTCGCTTCACCGTGTTAAAGCTTACATGGAGTTTCAGAGAAATCGTCCTTTGAGTAACAGAGACTTCAGATATCCTTCTTCACCTCCTTGTTTTAAGTCCCGTTCAACTGGAGGCTGTGAAGTTTAAGCTTACATGGGAAGAAGGCGAGAACTTTCCTCACATGTCGCAGAAAAGTCCGCGACACAACAAATGCGCGCGCATCAAGTCGAGAAGACGTCAGACTTTACCTCGAAGTCCAAAAGGAATGATGCTGCTGCTTTTCTTTCTTTCTTTTTTCTCACAGTCACCAGCAAACGCGCACCGCAACAATGTGCGTGACAAATCTCAGTGTAAGTTCCTCTGGTGGGACGCTCCAAAGCAGCTCGACGAAGGATGCGGAATTCTGGCTGCTAAATTCACCTCCCTCCGCTGTCACTTTTAAAGTTAGATGGACTGCTGTCACCGTTGCTTTACGTTTACGACTAGAGCTTCCTTCTGCACTGTTGTCCACCGCTAACACGCAGTATCACTAAAGCACTGAAAGGGGCAATGTATACCACTTTATAGACATGAAGCGTCCCACCCAGAGAACGGAAAGGACCAATGGGAGGAGGCGTAGCAGGAGACATATTCCTGTAGCAAAGCATCTGTGTAGCAGCTGGGCCGAACGCGCTCAACCGCCCCCTAGCGACGCCACCCCCCGCAACCGCACGTGGAAGGTGAGCGCGAGGAAAGGCAAGAGGCCCTGCTCATCTTACTTAGAAAATGTTTATTTAGAACAGAGCAAACATTTCTTAAACGTTATATGCAATGCAAATGCTGTAGGGATAACTTAAACACATTTATAAAATGGATTGTACAGGTTAGAATTTTCTTGACCAATTTAATTATGTATTTCATAGACACACATTAATTTATTTTTAAATGATCATATAATTAGATTGATTTATTTGAACTAAAGTCAGTCTTATGAGAAATTGCAATAGGCTTGCAACGAGAACAAAATTAATACAAAATTAGAGGACAATTATGACACAATAACACAATGTTTGCTCTTTTAACACTTTGCTACAGTAAGTTATTTGCTCATTTAAAAAATGTAAATGTGCTTCAGTAATCTCCAGTGCAACGACAATTATGAACAATTTAAACTAACTATGCGTAGGCTATTTCACGGAGCATCACATTTCCTTTCACAACGATTATTTATTAACAATTAATTATTTGTTAAGTTAGTATTTATTTATAAAAGCGTGCTATCGTTTAGAATCCAGGAGATATGACATATGAGATACATATGAGATGCACATATATAACCTATATATATATATATATATATATATATATATATATATATATATCCCTAATGTGTTTGGACAGACCGTTTAAAGTTTAAATTTATTAGATAATTATGTATTAAACTGCATATTTCCTTAATGTGTTGTAACCCCGTGAACAGTCATTCAGTGTATTGATCTAATAGGATAACACACACGCAACTTTCCTCCCCGCTTATGACCTATAGGCAGTGATGAACTCAATAATGCGTGATCCAGCAATAAAATCAATCCACATTTCCGCCGGATAAGGAAAAATGCTCAATTTGTGCGGATGAGTTAATTATGATCCGCCTCGCCCGTGCCAGCCACGCTCCAGATTTCTTTAGCAATTAACCTCTAATTGCATCTCGACTCATCTGCGCGGATCGACAAATAATTAAGCTCCACGCAGAGCGCGCCTTCATCACCACAGCATATGTCTTATTCAGACGAGCCAGTCTCGCGCAGAAAGAAGTACCCAAAGAAGAGGGTCAGTCTATTCGAGGCAAAGTCCTTATTGCAGTGTAAGGATACAGAGGAATGTAGATCAATATAAAATGTTTGAAATATTTAATAGTGCTTTGTTAAAAAATAAAAAATAAATACACGAGGAGGAGAGACACTAAAAGGAAAGGTTCACATAAAAATGAAATTTGTTGAAATTGTTCTCATTTCAGGCCATCCGAGATGTAGATGAGATTTTCTTCGTTTGAACAGACTTGAGTTATTTATAACAACATCACTTACTCACCAATCGATCCTCTACATTGAATGGGTGCCATCAGAATGAGAGTCTATACAGCTGATAAATGCATGACTCCGGTCCATCAATTAATACATTTTTTTAACTTCAAACTGTTGCTTTTGCATAAAATATGAGTTGTCCATCTATAATATTGCTTTCTCCAGTGAAAAAGTTGTCTCATCTGAATCAGGAGAGAGATATGCACAGATCAAGCACTGTTTACAAGCCAAAACAGTTCTAAACAAATATCTCATTTTGATGTGAGAGAACAGTTGATGGACTTTTCTTTACTGGATTTCGAAGAATTATGGACTGATATTTTGGTCAAAAGTGACGGTTTAAATTTCAAATTGATTATTTTTTTTTTTTTTTACAAACACGCTGCTTTTCACTTCATAATTGATAGCCTGGATTATTTGTGGATTATTGTGATGCTTTTATTAACTCTTATTCTGACTGCAGATTATAAATTTGTGAAGAAGATATATAAATGTTACATTACTCCAAATATGTTCTAGTGAAGAAACAAACTCATCTACACATGGATAGCATGAGGGTGAGTACATTTTCAGCAAATTTTCATTTATGGGGGAACTATTCCCATAATAACGGTGTTTGACAGGTCTTTACTTTGCACTACTCACTCTGTAACTGGCTGAGAGGCTTAATACTTGCCAGTTTGATTTAATGTATGTGTATTTTCTAGGCTTCAATATTAAGATTAATTATCAAAATAAAATCTGCTGTATAACTTACATACTTCTTACTACATCCGAGACCTCTGCTAACTTTATGTAACATGTTAAGACTTTCTTTCCAGGTGCCAATGAGTGAAATACGGACACGCTTGAGGCTCAAATCTGCCAACGGAGGGGAAAAAAGAAAAGCCAAAGAGGACGGGACAAATCATATCAAGGTATTTAAAGATGAAGGTGCGCTAAGTCATTATGGAGGTTTTATCAAATAAGCATGAGTGGACCTCAAAGTCCAAGCTAAGCAGTCTGCTTTGAAAATGCCACATTTAAGAAGATCTGCCATCGTCCATTCAGTGATCGGAGGTGGGTGGGTGTGATGTGGCCGAGGGCTTGAGACATAAATTTTGAAGTCAGGGCTTTCATTGTGCCTTTGCATATTGGGAGTTAGCTGCTGGTGCAATTCTACCGATTTAAGCAAAATGGACATCAGCACGTCCAAGGAGTAAAAGAGTATGAGAATGTGGAAGAGAGAAGGGGGGTTTGGACTAGACATCTGTGAAAATGACTGAGACGGATTTGTCCGGTTAACCCTTCTTTAGCCAAAATTGTTGAGAGTTGCGAGGTGGAGTAGGGGGTTATCGGAAGAAGGTTTGGAAAGGAGGTTTTTGTGTACCTCAGAATCTCACAAATGCCTGTTCAAAGACTCAGCAGTAATCATTTGACTACATTCAAACTAACAAGTATACAAAGTTCTATGAAGTTCTCAGCGAAAAAGTGAGTTAGACAGAGCAAGATGACAGAAAATATAAGCATGTTAAGTGTTAAAGAGGAAAATAGACTGATTCCTTCAAGAGAACCAAAAAAGTTGAAATGGACAAAGGAAGAGATTTTATAAAAATGTACTAAAAATGGCATACAGAAATAAACCACAAGCAGAAAGATTAGAAAAAGACAGCAGCATGAAAAAGGACAGAGGACAGATATACTAATGACTACTTGCACAGAAAGTATGATCTTTATTGATGGGCTGGAGTCTTTGCTGAGCTGTAACAAGTTTGTCTTTTTTATGCCTAGGCGATCTATAGAGGTAGAGAAATATTACACTTGACCTTTCATGCTTTCCTTTTCTCATTCAAGTGAGATTTTCCTCGAAAAAATGTGAATGTGTTTCCTCTTTTCTCTCTCTCTCTCCTCCTCCATTCTCTTTCACATGTGCTTTTACTAAAAATTGAAATATTGATCTTAATTAGAGTTTGCAGAGCTCAGCAGCTCGCGTTGAGCTTTGAGACAAGCGGCAGCAGACATCTGTCTAAGGCACTTACATCTTCGCCGTCGGAGCGAGAGAACGAGCGGGAAGGGGAGGGTGAGAAAAGAAAGAGTGATTGCTACTTGGATTTCTCTTTCTCTTCCCATGCAGATAACAGAAACTGGTGAGTGACCATAGTTAAAGAGCATCATGAATACAGATGTGTGCATCACACCTCACATTTTTTTCCGCCCTTCTGTATAAGTCATCTTAAGGATTATGACTTTACTGTACAAACTCTGTAGTTTTTTAGTTCTATGGTAAATATTTAGGGGTTATTTTGTTTGATATATGTATTTGTATGTTGAAGATTATTCTGCATAATGCTGCATCTGAGACTATGAATGAGAAATTCACATTTGTTTTGGCACCTTTAGAGATGACAAGATTATAATAAAAAAATCCTGTACACTAACTCTAAACGCATGTATTGTTTGAACTGTAAAATTGTTTAAATAATCATTTTAGGGTTTTATGCATCATGTCTAGGTAACAAAGTTGCAAATTTGAACTTTACACAGCAAAGGTTAGTAAGTTGATAATAAAAGAGAACACTGACTGATGCGTTTTGTATATAATTGTGTATATTATTTGAGTAGTAAAGTTGTTTAAATTGTTATTTTAGTGGTTATTGTAGGGTTTTAGGCAAGTTGTAAACTGGACATCAAACTGCAATGGCTTGTAGCTATATATTTGAAAACATGAGTATTTTAATGTTAACATTGCTAAAATCATTTAATGTGAATTTTTTCAATCATAGTCTCATGTATGACGAGTTAATTTTATGGTAAACAACATTATGCAATATATTCTTAAGTTTACTCTCGTGTTAATACTTGTTAAACCTGTGAAGTTGCTTAAATTGTAATTTAACAGTTATTTGAGGGTTTTAGGCATTATGTTTAGGCAAAGTTGTAAAACGGGACAAAACTTTACATAGCAAACGTTAGAAAGTGAGTCATGTTAACATGACTAAAATCATGTAAACCGATGTTGTTTGAGACTTGTGGCTATATATTCGAATTTGAACCCAGACATTCCTTTAAAATAAAAATAAAATCTGACAGCAAGAGCTGCAATGCAAAATAGACAAATAAGCTAACAGGCGTTAGGTGATGTATGACAACTTTAGTTGATTTTACCACCCCCAAATCAACATGCATTCTTGTGAAGTATCCCTTCATGCATGATCGATTAAATAGGGGAGAAAGATAGACAGAAGTCAGATGAGGGAGTGTTTTCCTTCCCTCCATACCTCTATGTCATTGTAAACGTGGCTCGCATCATGAGCATGGCCTTTATCTCGTTAACACGGCGGCAGGCTTGTCAGTGCCAGCGAGTGTGTCGTGTTCCGCAGCGAGACCCTCGCCACGGTGTATTAATGCCTCCTGTCGTTGCTGCCGGTGACTGTTAACCAGGTTTCCCGTCGTGACCAGCAGTCGTTTGTCACAGAGCACGGAGCACGACGAGGCCTTGGTTCAGCGGAGCATTAATAGTCTGAATATCAGCAGTCTCCGCACAGTAAGGAGCGTTCAAGGGATTACGGCTCCCATCATCCCCTCTGTTTAACACTCAACATACTAATTACATTATCAAATAGAGAAGAGGGAGAGGAGGAGGAGGAGGCGGAGACAGGCTCATATACGAACGGATCCTCAATCAAATCATGCATTTTGGGAAAAGACAGGCAGAAGAAAAGGAAAATGACATTGTCAGAAATTAGTTGTGATGGATTTGGTCTGACAGCAGTTAGAGAGGAAAAAGTGCGAAAAGAAGAAAAATGAGTTTTGAGGAGTGTGAGGAAGGCATAAGGTTTTTTTTTTTTTCGTTTTCTATAGATTCTTTAAGACTCAATTACAGTGACAGACTTGCAGCCATGAGCAATGTTCTTTACATCCACCTGCCTCACAACACGTGTAGAGAAATGCCGATACTTTTCACGTTAAATCATGTTATTCAGAAAACAACTTGGGAGTGAAGTGGTTTGTGATGTTATAAGGTTTAATAACTGAAAAATTGGTTAAATATGGTTAAAAAAAACTGAAAAATGTAAACTTATATATGCAAACATGCTCGCAAATAAAGACACAGTCGTGCAAATCACAAAGCATTTTATTTAGTAATTTTTTGAAAATACATGTTCACAATACATTCGAAAGGATACAATTTATTTGCATAACAAACCACTACAGAAATCGTAGTGGCTACAGAACGTCTGCAGTTTTTCAGAACAGTATTTGGTTATAATGCATACATTCAGTTCTGTAATAGTGAACACTTATGAACATATTCAGAGAAATGTTAAAGGAATTCTTAGAATTGCATTTCTTGAAACCAAACATATGACTTCACACCAAGAAGTGGCTGTAAAACTCTCAAATAAAGATGTCTTTGTAAACCATTTAGTAACAGTTTAGCAGAATTTCACAATTTTAAATAAAAATTAAATAAAAAAAATATTCTATGGTGTATTACCATTACCAAAACCCACCATCAACCCTCCTTTGGCAAGCTTTCTGTCTGTGTTGTAGATAACAATCGTGGCTTGATATGTAGTTTCTTTCCTGTAAAAGACAGAAGAAAGGAGAGGAAAAATTCCTCTAGGAAACAGTCATTTTTCATGTTTTTAAGGAAGTGTATTATGATTTGGTTCCACAGCAGTAACTGAAGCTAAAAGTGAAAGAAGTTGAAACGTTGATTTGTAAAAACAAGACAGAAAAGAAATGAATAGCACCTGCTATATAATGGCAGGAGTAGCTATTGTTCTGTTTTAACTGATAGAGGAATGACACAGGAAAGTGTGATTGTCTTAGGGTGAGTGATAGCACAGAGTCGGAGGGATAAAGAGAAGATGCAGGCAGTGATGCATAGAGTTATGGGCTAATTTTTGCAAAGCAGAGAGAAGAATCGTCAAATTCATTAAACCTCATGCTATGAAGTTTTGAATTTGAGAGCAGTCTGTGTGCAGCAGATGATTTCAGACAACAGGTTAAGAAAGTGACGTGAAAAGCCATGGTGGTTTGGTGGGCACCTGTGCTATTCTGAGACACAGGGCTGCCATCAATGATCCCAAAGGAGAACTGATCTGGAACTTGGCATGAGAGATATAGGAAGTTGGCAGAGGGATGTGCGTGTGTATAAAAAGCATAAATTTGTACAAATACCCAGACATGATGCAGAAATACACATACCACCACTTACGAAAGCTTTGGAAATGCAAGGAAACACGTTTAAGTGTTCATGTATAGAGAGAAGAGAATGAGTGTATGGCATGCTTCAGTATGACCATATGACTCTGAAAAGACACTGTTAGGATGTAAAGTCAGATGTTAATCACAGCAGTTTCTGTTCCGCTGGAACTAATTTAAGAAAGGAAGTTTGAAAGCATGGGAAAGGAGAAGACTGGACAGTTGAAAAGCGTTCAGATGGATTCTAAAAAGTTAGAAGCAGTTTCTCAGAACCTTTAAAAGAAGCTGATCATTTCTTGCTGGAAAATGACGTGTGTGTGAGGGCAGTATATCATGTTTGTCTTTTTGAGTGTGGAGAGAGAAAGACACTGTTCCATAGGGTGCGGCTGGTGTGTGTGTGTGTGTCAGGATATAGGGGCCCCTCTCCTCTAATCCTCTCAGTAAGACTGACATGCCAGCTTCAGCTGTGCCTGTCCTTAACAACAAACCTAAATATTAGTAACCCTACAGTAAGTATTATATACCTCATGCAGCCCCTCTCTTAAATAATATCAACCCCCTCGATATTATTAACCCCATCACTGCGTATTGAGTAACCCAACTATGTACTCCATAAATATTTATTACCTCCTTGCTCTTTATATAAACAGTGACCCCAAAAAGTATTTGGACTCTTAAGCCACACTTAACAAGCCTATTTTAAATTGATATCAGTATGGTATTGCAATGCATTAGACACAAAAACATAAATCCAAGTGGCATCTGCAATCAAATTTTGCAAGACTTTTTCTTAGGATTAAGTTGATTTTTTGGAGCCATATATTTCTAATGACTTCTATTTTTGGTGTGCTTATCAAGTAATTTCCTAATTTCTTTCACACAGGCATCCAAGCAGAGTAACAACAGACGTAGTTATCCGTCACATTAACTTTGGACATGAAAGTGCCCAAAAACATTTAATCTTATTTTTTTAATAACATAATTATAATTTAAAACCTAGGAAATGCAAGTGTCTTTTTTTGTGTGTGAAATGTTTTGTTATCTTTCTTTAAAGGAACCACCTGGTTTTATATTTTACTAATGCAATAACATTTATACATGAGCTTAAGTGGTCATATACTTTGGGTGCCAATTTATGCATCTCATCTAGTATATGTTACAATTATAATTTTATTTTACACTGAAATTGTTTTCATCTAAAGTCCTCTAGACATGTAAGTACACACCTTTGGCATGAGGGCCTGCAGCAGGAGGGAGCTTTGGGGTTTCAGGGTTCTCTGACATGTCAATAGAGCTGGACAAGGAGATAAAGGAAGGCAGCTTTTCAGGACCCGAGCTGGACGGGCCCTCATCTGCCTGTATGGACTCTGTCTGAAGAGTCTGAACATCATCTGAACTGAAAAACACCAAAAATTATAAGATTCTTATAAGATTAACAAGATTTTATTTAATTTTCAAATTAATTTATAAATAATCTGCATGCTTATGGGAGATTAACATGGTTATTCAGGTCACTTCCCTATAATAATATATTTAAATAATCATAACTATAATGTTTTTGTTTTTTTAACTGAACAGAAAGGAGTAAGAGAACACCTCTTCTCTTGTATCAGTGACAATTAAGAATCATAATGCTATATTAGTTCCTGATCCTGACCTCTTTAAAATGTCTCTAGTATGGGCTTTCTTGGCTGGTCCAAAGCTTGCGCTAGAGCCAGTACTTTTCAAGCTCTGTCTGTGGTGCAACTTGCATTTGGATCCATGGGGACACACGCCGGTACTGGAGAAGTCTGGACACGCCAGTGTGTGTTTCTTCTTACACTGTGAAGACAGCAAAACATTCATGCTTTATTTCTTTATATCCAGAGTGACAATGGATGTTTAATGGATTTGTTATGAACACGTGGGACACTGTCAAGTTAAAATCAAATAAAGATTTCATGTGTGCCCCACTCTGTAGGACTGCACTGAAATTAGCAAAAATGAGTGTTTGTGCGTGATCACACATCAGTAGGTGCATGCATCTGATATGTGAGAGAAGGTGAGCATGTGTTTGTGTGTGTAAGTGAGAGTAGGTGAGAGTGTCTGTGTGCCTGTGTAATTTGGGCGTAAATTGGTAGTTTAATTCTTCGGGAGACCCGATCCCTCCCACCTGTCAGAGGAGCTAATTATACCTCACTATGGGGTGAGGAGAGCGAGATGTGTGTATAAGTGAGAGAGAAAGACTGGGCGAGTGTGGGGCATGCTGCTCCAGAAATAAATAGAGAGAGTGAGAGTGTATGTACTGTATGTGTGTGCTGAAGGGAAGGGTGGCTGAAGGATCATGTGTCCGGGAACACTGTGGACTCCCTGTCAACCCCTGGGGCAGACTGTCCAGAGACACTTTCCACAACAGCGATCAGGTCAGAGCCTCAAGCGGCCTAAAATCACCAAATTTACAGCTATTAGGAATTATTTTTTGGTGCTTGGAAATGAGATACATAAACTAAACAGTTTTTGTTAAATTAAACCCCCAGGGACCGTCCACACAGAAAAAAAAAAATTTTGTAATCCAGCTGACCGACTTTTTAAATTGTTGCACATGTGTCATATTGCTGTTTTTTTTTTTTCAATGTCTAGTAACACAGGCACCACATTTTTAGATTACCAAAATGCTTGTCAAGACCCCTAGTAAAGCCTTAAGGTAAATAAATCCAGTGTGCCCTTTAGGAGGTCAAAAGCACAAGATAGATATGATACAGTCAAGATGAAACAAAACAAAAACAAACCAAACTCACACTCATACCAAAAAACAGAAAGAAAAAAAAAACATTGGAGTTTGTGTCATAGACACTGTAACTTACTACGTAAAGACATGTATAGTGTGGCTATGGAGTCTTTTTGTACTATTATACAAAAAACATTAAACATGTATATATTTTATCTATACACAAACAGTCTAGTGTAACTGGATTTTCATGAAAAAAAAAAACCAATGGATCTGGGTCTCTAATGTCCTCTAAATCATCCTATAGACAACATCATCACTCACCACACTCATGGCTAATTGGCCCAATTTGCTAAATCCCTTGCCACTTGAATTCAGTCGATTCCAATTCCACCCCATTTCAGAAGAGCATTTGGGACCTTTCTTTTTTTAAACACCCATTTGTTTCTTGTTTGACTGATAACATCCATGTCAAGCTTTAATCATTCAAAGGTCTGGTGAAGGCAGATAGAACCCATGTGTAAATTGTGAAAAATTACAAGCATTGTGAAGTGCGATAATCTAATCAAACTGCATCTGTAATCTTTAAGGGGTCATATGATGCTTTTTTTTTTTTTTTAAGATCATTACTTTGTTATTTGGTGTAACAGAATATGTTGACTTGCTTTGATGTTCAAAAAACACGTTTTTCATATACTTTACATTATTGTAGGTTCTCTATGCCCCGCCTCTCTCAAACTCTCTCATCGTTTTCAAGTTCCTTCTTCCGACAAGCGCAGTCTGCTCTGATTGGCCAGCTGACCCAGTGCATTGTGATTGGCCGATCACCGCAAGCACTTAAAAACAACAACACTTAAATTGCCTCTGCTATGTTGGGCCCCAATATCATGGCCAATATGGCACATTGCATCTGCCCAGGCTGTTTTTCAGTTGAATTTACCTACTATCACACTGGCCTCTCTGGGGCATTTATAATTCAGCAACATTGACTGCCTCCATCGAGTCTACTCTCGGCTGCCAACAGACTATTTGATGCACATTGACAACTTAGATGGCCAGAGCTGGTTAAATTCACCATTTCAGACTTTCTGGTTATCTGCTATGCTACACCCTGAAATTAGGTGCAAAATTTTTAATCCGTCTTTTAAGAGGAAAACGTTTTTGGCTATTAGTTATCAAGCTGCCACAGTGGCCTCTTTACAGTGACTATTTCACCCAGTTTGCAAGGTTCATGACATCTTTTTCAGATCTTTTTCAACAAATCTTTTTCAAGAGCTAGAGCTCAAGTAAATAATATTTGGATTTCCATATTGCTGTCTTTATATTCTTTTGTTGAGTCTTATTATTTGAAAGTGCTGACATTTTGTTCCACAGCAGTTTATTATTGTGGTAGCACTGACAGATTTACCTGCCTCTTTTATCCCCTTTTGAAGTGGGAGGAGTTCTTGGCCAGTACAATCCAAAGTTTATGAGATCAACTCATAACTTTCATTTTATGGACAAAAACAATTCAAAAGATGATGACAGCAATTTCATTTTTGGGAGAAATATTAGTAAACAAAAATATTATAAAATAATAATGTCTACACACTTCTAATAACGTGTCGTATACATTTTATGCTTTTGCTTACATTATTTGCATTTTTGCTTTTGCTTTATAAATTAAAATGTAATTAAATATATTTACTTACAGTGCATTCAGGCTATCAATTTTATATTCATGTGTTCCCGGGGAATCGAACTCCCAATCTTTCACTGAAAGTTTTCATTATACTTTTCATTATTGATAATAATGATCAAGAATATAGTCTATACACTTCTACCAACATTTTATTATTTAGGATAAGCAAGCAAACAGTCCTAATCCCATTCCTTACATTCCCACCAACATTCAATTTCTACAAATTAGTGGAAGCTCCAATATGAAAAGTATGGGTGATATAAATCTTATAAACTTATAAATTGATTGGCTATTTGGAATCATATCTAATTAGACGAAAATCCCACTGATGGGAGGTGGACGCAGTACTGCGAAGGCTCATTAACTTTGATGTTCACAATTATGATCTGGGCAAAGAAAACACCAAAGAGTCCTCCCCAACTACGCTCTCTCATCCATTTTAATTTACATAAAAGCAGCAAAACAGAGGGAAAAGAGAACAGTGTGAGAGGGAAAAAAATAGAAGTGGTTGGAACATCTCTATATCAGTGCAAGTTAACAATTTTCCACTTGATTTAAGAAAGGCTGGGAAGTCTCTGGGGCCTATTAGAAGAGCTTTCTACTGGCCACAAAGCAGAAAGAGTCAGCACATTTTACATTACTGAGACAGAAAGCAAGGAAGAGAGAGAGACAGCGAGAATGTATGGTGGTGTGAGCTATGATAAAGAGTTAGGAAATGAAAGTAGTGACAAAGTGATAGAGAGATGAGAAGAAGAGAAGGAGAATCAAGAGAAGAGTGATCAGGATGAGGTGTGAATGGATGTGCCCAGCAAACAAAAGAAGAAAAAAGGACAGAAAAACATGGGAGATGACAGTCAGAAAGAGTGAGCCAGAGAAAAAGAACAGAGAAGGGAGAAATGAAGTCGATGAGAGTGTGCTTTAACCCTTGCTCTGCTGGCGTATCCATTGCTGGCCTCTCTCCTGTACTGCTGTCATCAGCACTTTTTCATGTCCATAATTATGGTGTGCTATCCATCATATCTAAGACAGTGCTTTTGGGACGGTGCAAAATTACAGACCTAAGCACTTCAGCTAATAGAATAAATATTAAGATCTCTCTTCTTATATATTCTCATTCTCACCCCAAATATTTAAATGAACCCTGACAGCGAGAAAACGCATTTGTTACGATGAAGGGAAAGCAAAGAAGAACAAATGGATGGGGAAAAAAACAGAGTGAGAGACAGACAGAGACAGAGAGAGAAGATGGGAGAAGCAGAAAACGCTGCGGAGAAACAATTCATTAGAATGAGACAAATCCTAGGAGGAAGAAACTGATGGGGCGACGATGAAATTTTTTGTGTATCCTTGAACAATGAAGGGAGGCATACTGTCAGTTTAAAATAATAAATCACTTTTGTTTTGGAATACATTAATTGTTATCTCAAAAGCTTCCGGTTTTAAAATCTATAGCAAAATGGTAGTACAGAGGCACTCATTAGTTATTTATTTGTAGACATGGCAGTTGTCTTGGACTTGTCTTGGAAACTGTTTGATAACAGCAGAAAAACAGAGATAATAATAATAATAGTGTACAGAGATAATTATTCGGTTGGTCGTGTGATCTCAATATGGACACTTCCACGAGGCGACCCACACCATGAGACATTAAAGTGCTTTTATTAGGCTACTGATATGACAAGTCTTCTGCTGCCAATGCATATGAATTGTTTTTGTATTTAACAACTTGTTTGGTGTCAATTTTGTTTCTAATATCAATGAACTGAACCTTACTGTAAAGTGTTACTAACTTTTTTTAAATAAAGAAAAATAACTGAATGCACTGTTAATAGTAAATTCGCTGAAAATGTACTCACCCTAGCATATTGTGAAGTGCAAAGTTGTGTTTGTAATACAAAAATGTAAATAAAAATTGTTGATTAATTGAATATTTTTTTTCCAGCTGTTTAAACTCTCATTCTGACAGTACCTATTAAATACAGAGGATGCTTTGGTGAGCAAGTGATGTAGTGCTAAATTTCTCCAAATCTGTTCTGAAGCAACAAAATCATCTACATATTGGATGGCCTGAGGGCGAGCAAATTCAAACTTTTTGGGTGAAGTATTCCGTTAAGCTAACATTTCTTAAATATAACAAAGAACAAGACTAGCACAGGTAATACACTGTCATGATACAAAAAACAAGAATATAATAAGTACTACAATGTGACAGTGGCTACACCTGTGTCAGGCAAGCAAAGGTTTATATGCTTCTGTATGGCTTAATGAGACTGAGGGACAGGTGTGATGGGGGACAACAGAAGCATGTGTGCGTACACGTGTGGGGGGCAAAGCTGGGGTGAGGACATAGGTCACGGATGGGTTGGATCCTGCTAGATTAAGGGTGCTTGGTAAACACATTTGTTAAATGTGGGTCATGTTGTCCTCTCTTGTTACTGCCCTCAATATGTCACTCACTCACTCACAAACATGGAGGAAACCAAATGCAAATGTCATGCACCATGATGAAGGTTCAGAATAACGTTAGGAACACGGTCAACTTTTTGGAGCTCTATTTAAATCTCTTTCAATAAAATCATCACCAATAAATGACATTCATTCATTAAGACATATAAAACTGTCATCAACTGCAAAGCACTTTAATCCAACAAATGTTATGAATGTCAACCTACATGTACACTAAAATAATGAAGACCTTACAGCATCTATGTGGATGCAAGTAAAAGTGAGATAAATTTAGTTGACAGCGATGACCTGAAAGTTGAACCACAAGTGTTATTTGCCAAATGCTATTCGCAGTTGTTCTCTCTCCATAACAGCACCATTTACCACAAAATTCTTTGAATACATGTGGGTACTTTTTCAATGTTTTTTTTGTTGTTGTTGTTGTTGTTTAACTTCCCCTCTAAAATAAATGATACAATAAAGTGTTATTGATAAGGAAAATATATTCTTTAAACATTTCTCTCAATTCATTTACATAGTTCAACTCATTTTCATTTTTATAGCAAATAATATTGTGTCCTGTATAGCTGGCATTACATCACACTAAGTATTTCAAGGTTTTCAAAAATAAAAAAATACAAAACGGAAAGTAGGTGCTTCTCAAATTAGAAGTAATTCAACTCAAATTGTGAAACTTGTGTATTAAATAAATTCAGTGCACACAGACTGATGTATTTTAAGTCTTTGGTTCTTTTAATTGTGTTGATTTTGGCTCACATTTAACAAAATCCACCAATCTCAACAAATTAGAATACTTTATATTAACAATAAAAAGAATAATAATAATTAAAAAAAAACATTTTTAGTTCATTGTTGGCCTTCTAGAAAGTATGTTCATTTACTGTACATGTACTCAATACTTGGTAGAGGCTTCTTTTGCTTTAATTACTGCCTCAATTCGGCATGGCATGGTGATCAGTTTGTGGCACAGCTGAGGTGGTATGGAAGCCCAGGTTCTTTGACAGTGCCCTTCAGCTCATCTGCATTTTTTGGTCTCATTTCTCATTTCCCTCTTGACAATAGCCCATAGATTCTCTATGGGGTTCAGGTCTTGTGAGTTTGCTGGCCAGTCAAGCACACCAACATCATGGTCATTTAACCAACTTTTGGTGCTTTTGGCAGTGTGGGCAGGTGACTTTGGTTTTCAAAAAACAAAATGGACCAACACCAGCAGATGACATTGCACCCCCAAATCATCACAGACTGTGGTAACTTAACACTGGACTTCCAGCAACTTGGACTATGAGCTTCTCCACCCTTCCTCCAGACTCTAGGACCTTGCTTTCCAAATGAAATACAAAACTTGCTCTCATCTGAAAAAAGGACTTTGGACCAATGGCAGCAGTCCAGTTCTTCTTCTCCTTAGCCGAGGTAAGATGCCTCTGAGGTTGTCTGCAGTACATGAGTGACTTAACAAGAGGAATACTACAACTGTAGCCAAATTTCTTGACATGTCTGTGTGTGGTGGCTCTTGATGATTTGACCCCAGCCTCAGTGCGTTCTTTGTGAAGTTCTCTAAAAATCTTAAATCCAGTTTGCTTGACAATCCTCATAAGGCTGGGGTTCTCTCAGTTGGTTTTGCATCTTTTTCTTCCTCACTTTTTCGTTCCACTCAACTTACTGTTAACATGCTTGGATACAGCACTCTGTCAACAATCAGCTTATTGGCAATACATTTTTGTGACTTACACTCATTGTGAAGGGTGTCAATGATTGTCAGAGACCATTTTGAAGGCTCAGGAAACCTTTGCAGGTGTTTTGAGTTGATTAGCTGATTGGCATGTCATCATATTCTAATTTGTTGAGATAGTAAATTGGTGGGTTTTTGTTAAATGTTGGCCAAAATCATCACAATTAAAAGAACAAAGACTTAGACTACTTCAGTCTGTGTGCACTGGATTTAAAACACAAGTTTCACAATTTGAGTTGAATTACTTAATCCGTTAAGTAATTAACTTAATCGAGTCGATTATTGCATATACGCATTATGAGTCATTTTTGCCTGATAACCCTGAAAATAACTTAAATTACACTTTCAGTTTTGATCGTACAGATAAGAGCAATACATCAATCGAATCTGTAAAGGGTCTACTTTTTTGCATAGGTGTGCTTGTCTGCAGCCTTTGTCTGTGCTAATCTTCATTAAGACATGTGTAATTAAAATGAACTGTAACTCAGGAAATACTCAGCGAAGAGACATGAGAGAGATATCTATAGAAAGCTTGATATGTCTTTTAAACTAAACACGTACTGCCTAAAACAAATATTCTGTGATAAAGTAATCCATTTGAAAACAACGCGATGTCCGTTTTTCACGTCTCCCTTCATTATCTTCTAATGCGACCATGCCCCAGCGCTGAACGCTCTATTCAGATTCTAATGCTTCAAACTGAAGCGTGCGGCTTGAATACGCCCCACAACAGAAGACAACACAGCGAGACTGTTCTTCAAGTTTTTTATTTTACTGTTAGCTTTGCGATGAGAGGAATAAGACATAATTCACCCCAAAAAGATGTGATGTGGTTGAGAATTTGAGATTTGGATTTCCTCAGAAAAAAAAGAATCAAGCACTTTATTCAGCAGAGATCATAAACATGAGTAAGTCTCTTTTTATTTATTTATACACTTCCACTAGTTTTTACATAACGTGTTAACATTTTACTAATTAGACTTTTTCCAAACTATAATTCCTGACTAAATGTATAAACAAGTGAAACATTATGAAGTTTCAATAACAATACTCACTACTATACCATTCAAAAGCTTGATGTAAATAATATAAATGTAACAAATAAATGTAACTAACAAATGTAACAAACAATGCTGTTCTTTCAATTTATGACCCCCCCCCCCAAAAAAAACCTGAAAAATATTTTCAGCTCTTTTCAAAATTAATAATAATAATAATAATAATAATAATAATAATAATAATAATAATAATAATAATAAATGCTTTTTTTTTTTTTTGAAAATCAGATTAAAATAATTTCTGAAGGATTGTGTCACTGGAGTATTGATGCAAAAAATTCAGTTTGAAAGTCAGCTTTGATTGTTCCTAATAAACTGTTTAACTGCACTCGCAAGTGGATATTAAATTATGTTGTGGGATAATTAAATATATTCTAAATAAACTACAAACATAAAATTACATACATTTATATTGTCCTCACATTCTTTTTTGTAACTCCTCCCTCTCAGTGACACAGCTGACTGAAAAGCTCATTATGCAGCTCATTATGCGGGTCTTTGTCTTCTCAGGTGTAAATCAAAATGATATTCATGATAGTTGACGCCTACTCACATATGACTTTTACCAACAAAAAGTGTCTAAGAAAATGTTATTATTATATTATTATTATATCAAAAAGTATTCAAACTGCCCCTAAGTGAATTTTCAATCATGTGTTTGCATAAAAATAATTGAAATGTCTTACCTTATCTCCCTGTGGGCAGTAGCCTCGGACAAAGTCTTTGCACACATCGGCTTTGCGAGACACATAGACATGACTGTAAGGACAGCTACTGTTATTACAGATCCCCTTCAAAAAGTACGAGCACACAGGCATCTACAAAGAAAGAAAGAAACGACGATTTTAAGAGCTAGAAACCAAACTTTAAAGCTTGAGTAACCACAAACATTAAACCAACCTCCAGCACTGAACAGAATGATTGTTAATGAATATGGTTAGTTTGAGAAATCAAATTGTAACGATATGATCTCCATACTCATCGGGAAGAAGGAGGCGGGAACCGGCGGACAATCAAAATCAAACTTTAATATTCAAAATAAATACAAAACAACGCACCAGCCCCTCGCGGACGACTGGTGCGCGCAAAATAAAAAGCAAACATAAAATAATGTCCCAGGCCTGGCCCTCTCTCGTCCTTCACTATAGTCACTCCAGTTTTATATCCTTCCATCTCCTACGTGGGACTCGATACCGGCGGTGGGGTGCAGGTGCAGCTCATCTTCAATCACTATACCTGGCCTCACTCCTCGTTCCCACGCCTCTCGGCCCCGCCCCACTCGCCACACAAATAATTTATGAAAGGATAAAAGCAGTAACAATACAGTTTAGCCTTTAAATTCACTTTCTAACAGATGTGTGTCAATATAAATTAAGTGTTGGGAAAAAGTAAGTGAGTTACAGATATGGCACCTGTATTATATCACGCACATATCTATCTATTGAAGTCCCTGTCAAAACACGCATTTATCACACATTGTCTAATCAGTAATTATGTGCATGTGTCAATGGCACAGATTTGCACCTACTCCTTGTGAATATAATCTGAATGTATGAATAATCTGAATGGGACTCAGTGCTCTCTGGGTTTAATATATAATGTGAGATTCGCACACAAGTGAGAGGGGAGCCGCTGCCCTCTTAAGTGGAATCTAATTTCCATGGGGGTCATATCATTTCTGCTTAATTAACTGCAACAGAAATATTGACCCAAGTGGGGCGTCGTACCACCTGCATGATGTGTTTATGTGCAGGGGAGGGGAATGGATGCTTAGTAACCACTCGGGTAAAGGGGTTTGGGGGTTGGGTTGGGGGTCTTGTTCCTCAGTTATTTGGAAGGGGAGCTGGATCGTTTTCAATTGCAGTCGTGATCTCAAGCCATGCTTCATGGCATAAACATGGATGACACAGGGTGCGGGGTTAGATTGAGCCCCAATGCTTCTGGAGGAATAGGAGAAGGGGGCTTTTGGGGTTTGGACTAGCAGGTGGGGATGCACTGCGATGAGGTGGCTCTACTCCTTTAAAACAAGCAGACAGCTGGTTTCTTGGTGGACTAGAGGGGTAAAGCGTGACGATTGTCACAGGTGCAGTGATTCGGTGTGTTTGTATGTGGGGGGCGGGGGTGTTTGGGGGTGGTATTGGATGAGTAGGGCCTTGGAAAGAATAAAAGCAAAAGTCTGAACAAGTGTTAGTACATGAAAAGAGGGAGAGAGAGAGTGGAGCAGAGAGAAAGTATGTGTGTTTTACAGTAAATGATATACTCGCAGTCAATTTATTTTTCATTCTTCGCTTAGGGTTTAAAAAAAAATAAAAATGAATGTTTTACACTTTATAGAATAGATTCCTTAAAAGCAATCAGCTTTAACATATTACACATGAAAAACAGAGTCAGTGTCATTTTCAATTAGAATTTTAACTTTCATTTCTACTGGGAAGCAGCTCTCCAGTGTGTTGATGATTTTACTCGTGATGTCTGACCTTAACAGACGCAATAGAGGAAATTAAGTTTTCTGTGTCAAAGGTGGCGGAACAATAGCAATAAAATAACAAAGGTCGCAATAGTCGTTGGAAGGTGTCGGAAGTAACTTCGTTCATTCTGGCAAGCTGATTTGAACTCCTAAAACAAACTTATTTTAGCCTCATATTGTTTGAGATGTCACACCAGTTAATTCAATTTTGCTATATAATGAGCTTTACAGTTTACGAAGTTTAAAACAAAACTCCCTTTTTTTTTTGACCAGTAAATGTTCATTACTTTTCCTGGACATTTCCAGTCAACTGTAATTACTGGATACTTGATCTGCTAGTGTCGATCTGCAGCTGAATCATTTAGAATACTTTGTGAATTAAAGGGTATTAAAGGGTAGGTCTAATGCGATTTCATGCATCCTGACTTATTTACAGGTTAATAGTGAATATTTCTGATATCTCATGCTAAACATGGCCAAACCTGCACAGGACTTACTCAAGAAGGTTTTGTCATTTTGTTTTTAGACCACAAAATCAACAATGTCACCAAAGAAGTGTGTTTTTAATTGTGAGGGAAAGATAACCTTGTTCAGCTTCCCAAAGAACCCTGCGTTAAGAGAACAATGGATGCAGTTTGTTTCTTCGGTGTGGCAACATAGTGCATCGAACAGATGACCGTTACACAAAAGCTTTGCACATTCAAGACTCTTTAGCCCCTCCCATGGCACAGGAGCTTGACTCTTTTCAGACGAGTGGGTTAACAAGGTGAGGAAGCAAACTCTGAGACCAAAGAATCTTGACCATGAAAAATATGACCATACCCTTGTGTGTGCCTGTCTGAGATGGGTAGGTAAGAAATGAGATCGTAATGTTCACTTCAGGAGAATCTAGACTAGTATATAATGGGTCACATGTTGCTTCAATACTGATCCCATTTCCACCTGTGTCCATGACGGCAATGCCTAAGCAAAGATCTCAAAGAATTTAACGCAGGAATCTAGTCAGATTGCCTCACAGATATTGAGACTGTAACACACCATCATAACCTGAGAGAGAAAGCTAAGAACCTGACATCGTATCTTTAATTATCACCCCACAGGCCAGCAAGCCCTGAGAGTAACCTGATACTACCACATTTGGCCAGTCATGACTTATGTTAAGAATCTAATGGATTTATGCATACATCCAACTGTCAATACTGCCCTACAAAGATAAAATACAGTAGCTGCACATTTTATGTTTGAGTTACGGATGAAATTGGGTCACTTAGTTTAAGATCTGCTTATCTCAGATAAATCTGGTTTAAATATGAAGAAAACAATTATAAAAACTTACACCATCTGAACAAAACTCAGTCAAAACTTCGAAGAAGCATTTTGATTATCTAAACATGCACTAGATTGTTAACTTTAACTTTTTGTTTAGCATTGTACATTAAAGTGTTCAGTTTTTTGAACGCATTTTTTACAAACAGCTCGTTAGAATGCTTAAATGATTTTTTTTTATGCTTTTGATAGAAGATCCTTTAAAATGTATCCTAAAAACGTACCTTCTCTTTGGCTACTTTATGCGAGAAAGGACAAGTCCCATCTGTCTGCTTGCAGGTGCCTCGGAGAAACCTTGCAAAAAAAATACGTTTCATTTGTTTAAAAGTTTAAAGTTTAATTTGAAGCTGGCTGTCAAAGAGTTAGACATATTGTATAATGGGAGAGTGTGCACAGATACTCAGTACCTGGTGCAGACGGCCACTTTGTCAGGGTCATGGATGTAGGGGCAAGTGTCGCCATGATTACACTTGCCGAATCGGTTATAGTACATGCAGTACTGCTTGGCCTTCTGTTTCTTCTGTCGGGCCTGCCGTATTATAGCTAAACTCTTCTGTACAGCACGACTGATATACATAAAAAAAAAAAAAAAAAAAACAGTAAACAAATTGGCAGTCCTATGTTTTCTATTGTTATGCACCTATTACGATACTAACCTGGCTATGTAACGTGTGGCTGATGTTCTTCCCTGATTACCAGTCGAAGAAACATATGGATTGTACCACTCTCCTATAGTATAGAAAAAATAAAAATTATAGAAGATGACTCAATACACATCAAAAGACACATTTTATGGAGGTGTATGACTTTGTTCTGTAAAACACAAAAGTAGGTTTAGCAGTGCATAACAAAGTATACTCTGTAGTCTGTTTGCCACACAAAACTCATATTTCATATAAGTCTGATGGGCTATTTTCATGATGGTTTTGTATTACTTTTTTAGTGCTTTTATGGCATTTTTTTTGGCACTTGACAGTCCCTGGTCACTTAATGCTTTCAATGTATGAATGAAAAGAGCAGAATTAACATTCTGCAAAACATCACTTTTGGTTTTAAATTCTTTGGTTTTGTGTTTGCCAATATAAAGCCAATATAAAGCAATGTATTATGTCTTTGTGAATGTAATGTAGATATTATAGCTTGAAGTGAGCTGTAGGTCAGTGCTTGTTTGTTCGTCTTGCCTCATCCAAGCTAGTGCACAAGCATATTTATTTATAACAAGCCAGACTAATAGCATGTAATTAAAGGTCAACACATTCATTGGTAGTGACGGAGGCCAGCAAGTACAACTAAGACAAGATACCATATGCTGTTTATTTCTACGTCAGGGCCTGTCAACCATAGCCAAATGGCAATCTGAGAAACAAGTAGATATAAACACTGTACTTTATGCAGCACTGAGTGATACAGCAATGAGGGCAGAGCACAAGGAATTTAGGATCCGAGTGCATGTGAGAAATGGCTCGCTGGCTATGTGGGATGCAATTGTGAAGTCCATGTGAAAATGTCCATGTGGTATTAACTGTACCAGACTTGTGTGTGGTGAGACTACAGTTTGTTGGGGAGATCATAAATAGATGAAATGTGTGTTTGTGTGGAACTCCTGTCACAGAGCAGGGGCTGATCTTTAATTCCACTTCTGACTAGGGCTTTAGGGTTTAATCTAGGCCATTCACCATCTCTCTCATTCTCTCTGTGTCTCTCTCTCTCTCAACCTGTAGCCAGTGACAGATGACAGCTTTATTATTTCAGAAGGCGACTTCTAGCCCCCTTCCACTCTCTTGCTGGACGGGTTGATAATCTGGAATGTGTACTTATAGACAATAGATAATATATACTGGCTCTTGAAAGCCTACAAAAACACAATTGTAATAACTCTGGGGCACTTGTTCATGTGTGCAAAAAAAGTGGGCAACACACACTTCAAATGTCATTTTTGTGTTTAAAATATTAGCAAACTAGTCAGACAGTGTATATTGAAACAGGTAACGATCTCTGCAAAATGGTTACCTGGTCTACTGTTAGTTTTGCAGGTGGTTTGAGTGCGAGAGAGCTTATTGGCCGAGACGCTGTATAGCATTCCGCCTATCCATCTCATGCTTCGTCCGCTCCACTGCCTTTCTGAAGCTGTCCTTAGTCGATTCTGCAGAAGGATTCTGAATAAAAAAAATTGCAAATAGACTTAGACAAATTACAGAAACATTTAAACAATAATTTTAATCCACATTTTAAATCAATTAATGATAATTATAATATATATATATATATATATATATATATATATATATATATATATATATATATATATATATATTTATATATATATATATATATATATATATTGCATTGCAGCAATGCAATGCTGTTTGATAACCGCCAGCAGAAGAACAGCGAATGGCGAGAGTTCTGAGTGCAGCAATGCAATGCTGTTTGATAACCGCCAGCAGAAGAACAGCGAATGGCGAGAGTTCTGAGTTGCGCACTTGAAAACAAAGCCCACTACTAGACAGTGACCGTGTGTTGATTCTAGTGTTGTCACGGTACCAAAATGTCAGTATTCGGTACAGATACCAGTGAAAATCCACGGTTCTTGCTACCTAAGCAAAACACAAAAATATGCTAATAAAAAAAAAAAAAAAGAAAATTATATATATATATATATATATATATATATATATATATATAAACTTTTGAAAGGCAGTGTATAAAGTAACTATAACTTTTCAAATAAACTTTATTCCAAAACATCAAGGAAAATGTGACTTCTTAAGATCTGCCTTCTTTAAGAATCTTTGTTTAAATATATCATGTCACATCACATTTCGGAATGAGGGCAGCAAGGCAGTTATTCTTTTTTCCCCTCTTATTGTCCCTTCTTCAACACCCCTTACTAATCTCATCCTCACCTTCTCAAACATTCCCACACTCTCTCTCTCTCTCTCTCTCCTGGCTACTGTGTCACAGCACTCTGGTAAATTGCTCCTTTAATGGAGGGGACGAGCATGTGGAAATGGAGAGAATTGAAAAGAGGAGGAAATCATTGAGATAATTGCCAGGGCATGAGGCCAGAGCAGAGAGACTGCCCCCCAAACATACTCCTTGATGCTTCCTCTCCCTCTTAAGCACACACGCACATGTGTAAAGGACACATCTCTCCTTCTTATTTATTAGGAAATATATGTGCAAAATGAACAGAAATACATTTAAATGCTTCAAACCTATTAATGATAATTACTTCTAAAAATAACTGCAAGTGTGTTTTCTTGTGTAATAATTAAATAAGACCTATTCACTGCTACACATTGACAACACTTCCGTCAATGCTACATGCTTATTATCATACTAAGTATTATAGATCCAATACCATATAGTCTATCCCACCTTTCAAAGGATATATTTAAGACTGACTGTGGGGGCAGTTCTGTGTGAAGGTGTGTATGAGAGTAGCTACTCTGTATTAGGAGACATGAACTTTAGTGCAAAACGTTTCGAGAGCCCAACAGCAAATCACCTCCAACATCAATCTACACCCAATACAAGAGCTTCAACTACACAACCTATTGCCTCAGGCCAATATGTCCAACCCCAGCCCACACATAGAGCACAGCATCAACATTGAGCCTGAACACTCCTACATACACAGAAAGTATCACTAGCTTCTAGACAAACCCACATTGATAACCAAAAGACCCCATGAACTGCCATGTAACAGTACTCTTAATAGAAATAAGATATAAATAATCTTCTAATACTGCTAATTCATTTTTTAAAAACAAATTCCTAAATGAGCACGCATATACAGACAAACAAATAAATAAATGAATCTTTTATTTTTGGTTACAACAACGTCTACTTTCACTTCTGTTTTGCACTTCCACAGAAGAGAGGTTTGTGTTATCTTGTGATGCAGCAATATGGCTTGGGAACATCCTTCAATGTATATACGTCAATGGGGTTTTATTGTCCATTTTAGAAATTAGAATAATAATAGCAAACCTTTTCTCAATGAGCTTCCAAAGCTTTCATATTTTAAAGGGATAATTCACCTAGATATAAAAATTCTGTCATCAATTATTCATCCTTGTGTTTCTCTAAAACCCATAAGACTTTCGTGGATCTTTGAAACACAGAAGAAGATCTGTTTAATGAATCCTGTGATTTGTCACTAAACTGACTACCCATTCCTCCAAAACTTTGTAGAGTAATACAGCTAAGCTTTTTGGGGGTAAACTAATAATTATCCATTACACTCGGATGTATCTAACAAAATAACAGATCTGTTGATTTTTCAGTTTTATTGTGACTTTAACAAATTCACATAGAAGACCAAAGTGTCGAACAACCTGTAATGCATCTACGTCCTTTTAGCTGTAAGAGCATATGTCATACATATATCATAACCCACAAAGGTCCACAACGGCTCGGCAGCTGTGGGAGCCATAATGAGGCGTAATGGGAGAACAGTTGCTGCCCTCATTGGAGCTCAGGCAGGGCACCCAAGAACCATAATGGAGCCTAATGTAGCCATGACAAGGACATGGAACATGCGAGGCAGTTAACCCCAGTCATACTGAGCCCATGTGACAAATGGATAAAATATATTTAGCCTAAACTCGGAAGCAGAGTACATGTAATAGCATGCAAACGTTCCTCCACTGGGTTTTGTCTAAGAGGAAGTGAGGGGAAAGCTGTAAACACAAGATGCCTTGTGACCTCTTAAATCTCCTTTTTAACTCTGGAAAAGATGGAAATAAAAGTAAGAAAGAAAGCAAAGAGGAGAGCTCCATCATCCTTGGAGCTCTCAGCCAGTCGTCCTTGACCCTTAAACGGTGATACCTTATCTTCAGCAAACCGGCACTCTTTAAATCACAGGTCACCACAATATACATGCTTTTAGTTGCTGTTCTGGTATCAGTTATGTTTGTGTTTCCTGTTGCCGCAGTAACTCAGGCTGGAAGGCGAAAGAGCTGATCCTATATCAGAGGCAGAGGGAAGTGGCAATGCTAATACATGGGGTCTGGAGGGACATATCACATCGTCCCATGTATCACTTGAATGGCAGTGGGGAATTATTTTTATGGGACACACGATGGGTTGTAATTGCACTGTTAGAGTAGGACGTGATTTAGCATTTAGGGGCTCTGACCCTGAGGCTATGATATTAAAAGTTCTTTGTGCTCTTTCTGAGGATCTGCTGGGGGATATGAGAGAAGAAGTTTTTACTGAAATCATGTCAGGTGCACCGTTTTTTTTTTTTTTTTTTTACAGTGCACCTGACATATATATATATATATATAAGACCAACTTAAACCGACAGATTTAACCCAAATTGTCAAACACTACTGTCTGAACAAAAACAATACTTTTAACAAATTCAACAACATTGCTGAAATGTTAAAGGTTGGTGAATTCCCAGCATGCATGACACCATACATAAAGTATATAATTATTGTATGACTTTTTGCTGACTTTTGTTTAAACTTCAGTTGTTGTTTTGTCATTAGTGTTAGTTGTATACTGTATACTGCATGTATATGTATATGTATGCATGTATATATATATATATATATATATATATATATATATATATATATATATATATATATATATAAAATACAAAAACACACACAAAATGGGTAGAGAAAAGCGTCTTCTCCTATAAAATAATCACATTTTGTTGCTTTGCAGCATGAAATGAAGCTGGACACAATTTGTTTTAACCAGCTCTATTTACTAAGTGCAGCTTAAAACATCCAACTGAAAGCTATAACATTAAAATGTCAGTTTAAAAAAAAATAAGGAAGAATTCAGTTGGAAGCTGAGGATTTTGTTGAACCACCTTTAGCTTTAATTACAGCCTTTAGTCTGTTGGGACATGTCTCGGTCTCTGCTAACTTTTTTTACATCTAGACTTTGCAATATTTGCCCACTCTTCTAGAACAGAACTGCTCAATCTTCAAGTCATTTCACAGTTTTTCAATGGAGTTTAAGTCTGGGCTCTGACTAGGCCATGTAAGGACCTTCCCCTATTTCTCCTTAAACTGCTGTATGCTCCATAGATGTACAAATTGCCCTAAAAAATCTGTATTTTCCTTGAATTTTCCTTTATTTTCATGTCTGAAATAAAGGGAACAATTTCTATATGATGATTTTAAGACAATAGCTGAGAACCTAAAAATCAGACTGCATCAAAGTGCACTGATTTAAGATTTTGCTAAAAAAATATTGTGCTTACATTAAGGATGCATGAAATGTAAAGCTGAATATGCTGATGATGACCCATACCTCAAGGGGCCGGAGCGAATCTGTGTTTTTGTCCCTTTAATTCATTCTGTCAAAATAAACTCTTTTACAGCAAACATCTCTGAGGCATCATGATTTTTATCACTCCCACTAGACACGAATCTCTTTTTTGCTAGTATGTGGCATATTTAGGGGGCACAGTAAGCAAACATCAGCAAGGATGAGTGCGGGGGACTTACACCTGTGTCAAGAAAAAAAAAAACCATCAGTACTGGTGCATGTGATGGTTGAGGAAGAATGCATATCCTGGCCAAACAATTAGCATGAGTTAAAACTTCTTAATTGTATATTTAAAAAAAATCTACTCCGACAAGTTAGCAACATTCACCAGTCACTTTCAATCATACAAACTATTCTCACATAAGAGCATGTGCATGCCAGTATGTGTCTTGTTGGGTTTCGACCGCAGGGTGAGCACAGATGAAGGAGAGAGCGAATCAGCACTCCGGCAGGGTGATTAACGATGTGACTTTTGTTTTGGTGACGGGGAGGAATTCACAGGCCGCACGGGCATTCACAATAATGCTTGTCTTGTCTATTTGGCTGCAAAGAAAGCATTAGTAAGCTCATCCTGAAGAATAGACAAAAAGAGTTACCCTTGAAATGAGCTAGCTGGTTTCACTTAACCAATTTTCCTTGTGTAAATGAGTTTTTGCTTGTAGCAAAGTAGATAATGAAGGATACTTAAGTGATAACCGTATTAAAGACTATAGACAGAAAACATCTAAAATGTTTGAAAAAAAAAAAACTGCTCAAGGACAGATAATTGGGAAAAAATGAATAAATGAAAAATAAAAGGGGAGAGGACTGAGAGACAGATGACATGGTCAATTAGACGGGTGTCATGAGGGTGGGAAATTAACACTTGCCACCAGCCAAATGCTGCTATTTTTTGCAACGGCGGGTATTTTTGCTTATTATTCCAGACATGTGGCATGTTTCAGACTGGCCTATGACAATAAATGCTTTTGCTTCGTAACATATTTGATTGCATCTTAAAATACTTTAAATGTAAAGTTAATGTGAGGCAAATCTCTATCACTGTTTGGATCTTGATTGCCATCTGCAAGTAATGCACTTTGCTCACAGCACTGTCTGAAAACAACAAATTAACAAACAAAAACCTTCTGCTCTCGCTTTTGTACTACACTAGCTTATACTTAGCATAGTGGTATTACAGATGTTGTTGTCTCTGTGGTCAAAGGTCTGTGGTCAATAAGATATATATTTTAATAAAATTATTACTTCAATAAAGTCTGCATTAAATTGAAAACAAAAAAATGACAGTAAAGACTTTTACACTGAAAAAAACACCTTATTTTTTATTTTAAACAAATGTGGTCCTTTTGAAATTTCTATTCATTAAATAATCCTGAAAAAAAAGTGTATTACAGTTTTCATAAAAATATTAATCAGCGCAATCAATTTCAACACAGAGTAATAATGAATAAACAATAAATGTTTCTTGACTACCAAATTAGCATATTACAAAGAACTAACACTGAAGACTGGATTAATGGCTGCTGAAAATTCAGCTTTGCCATCACAGTAAGTAGTGAATAATTATATAAAATGTATATATACACAGTATATATACACAGTATATATACACAGTATATAAACACCAACTGTGAACAGAGGTGGTCATTTTGATTAGCTCAGCGTGAAAAAAAGCTTTCCTGGAGCATGTTAGTCCTTGGTAGTGCAACTGAAGCAAACAATCAACTATAGATGGGAAGACATGGTCAAAAAAACTCTGGGATAAAGTCAGGAGATGGATACATACAATTTCAAAGGCTTTGATAATGGCTAGAAGCACAGTGAAAACTATCATTAAGAAGTGGAAGGCATTTGATACAACACAGACCCTCCCCGGATCAGGACGTCCATCCAAACTGGATGAAAGAGCCAGGAGGAAACTGGTCAGAGAGGCTACCAAGAGACCTGCAGCAACTCTGAAGCAGCTCAGGAAATTATGACAAAGAGTGTGACAATGATATCACAATGTCTCCAAAAATGTGGCTTGCAAGAAAAAAGCCACTCCTCAAGAAAGGCTGCATGCAGTCAAGACTGAGCTTTGCCAAAATGCACCTTGAAGATTCTGAGGCAGATGAGACTAAAATTGAATTATTTGGCCAAAACACCAAATTATATGTCTGGCAGAAATCCAATACAGTTCACCATCCAAATAACAGCATTCCTCCAGTAAAGCATAGAGGTGGTAATATCCTATGGGGTGTTTCTCAGCAGGAGGGACTGGAGCACTGGAGTCAGGATAGAAGGAAAACAGATGGGCAGATGGGGGAAAATACCATTAAATCGATATGAGCCTGTCGCCGAAAATTGCCACCGATATGACTTTTTTTTTATTTTTTATTTTTTTACAGAAGATATAATTCTGACAAAATTATTGAAATGGTGTAATTAATTGGTTTGTCCAGCAAAGCGCACTCCATTGTTTGCTAATGGCGAACTTGATGAAATGCTTTAAAGCTTAAGTCTATGTAAAACCACTGAAACTTTGAACACCCAGAGGATCCCTTCAGCTCGAGTAACCCTCTTGAATGCATATCTAAAAGGCCCCATTTCGAATGATACCACCCGTGGTTAAATGAGTTGCTGAGTTACAGGTGGTTAAATTCGCGGTCCGGGGACTGATCTAGCGATCCTGGGGGGTACCAATGCACGGAGGGAGGCATTCAAGAGGGCTCGTTGAGCTGAAGGGATCCCCTTTTTTTGATGGAGATCCACCGGCACATTTGCAAGATAGTGGCACCAGTCAACACTTTCCCTTCAGTAAGGAGGTTTCTTGTTCAGGCAGCATTCAAGCACGTCTTATTCGAAAGACTTCACATGAAATTCCACCATGATTCCAGTTCAAAGGGAATGTACGCATTACATTCAAAGGGAATTAAAGCGCACGAGACATGAATTTATATTGTATTTATTTACAGCAGTAGGGTAGAGCGGGGCACAAAGAATTTCTCAGTTAGTGTAAATCCAAATATGGTTCAGAATAGGGCTGGGCGATATATATATAAAAGATATTTCGATATTGTCAAAATTTTTACGATATTCGATATATATCCCGATATGTTTGCATTTGCATTTAAATAATAAAAAAAAACATGATTTTCTTTTGCCCCATAAAAAAAAAAAAACTTGCCTTTCCTAACTAACGAGGTCTTATTGTAAAGTGATACCTCTTGGTTTTTATAGTTCTTTTGCACTTTAACGTGTAAAACATTTCACTTTTATATATCTTTTTGTATTGCTTTGTTTTAAATGTTTCGTTATTTTTGTTATAAGAAAAAAGTTATTTAACCTGTTATACTGTATTATGAGCACTTTTCAATACCGTGATAATACAGTACCATATATCGTGATAAAAGCATTATCAATTAACTGCAACAGGAAAATTAGATACCGGCATATCCCTACTGTAGTACCAGTCAAATGTTTGGACACATTAATGGGAAAGTTTCCAAACTTTTGACTGGTACTGTACTATAATATAATATACACAAAGAATATCGGCCAATATATCTATATTGGCCATTTTTTTTACCCCCTAATATTGGTATCGGCCCCAGAAAACCCATATTGGTCGGGCTCTTGTTATTATCTCACATTGTATTACCACTCAAACATTTCTGGGTGTTAATATCTGAACTCTTACTGAAGACCTTGTCTTTTAGCACTCTCAATTCGCCTCTCTTGTTCCTCCTGTTCTCACTTGTGATACCCTCCCTTCTCTCCCAGAATGGGTGGATGAGACGAATAGAGAGATGATAAACAAGAGAAGAGGAGAGGGGAGCAGTGCTTCAGCATATCCTGTGCTGATCAATACTAGAGCACTAAACCTGATGAGGGCCACGCGGGCCACTCCACCCACACTGAGAGAGTGCAGGACCGCACGTGTGAGAGTGAGTAGACCAGCGATATCAATAAAAGTTTAATAAAATGTGAAGATTAAAACTGTTCTTTTTTTCAGAAATTAACAGTGGTATTATACAGGGGGGAAAAGCAGGTATTATAACACAATAAATGTATTAATGTTGGGGTCATAGAATTAACTGGAAAACTAATCAACATTATGATTAATAATGTTTGATTAAAGGTCTCATCACTCACATGTAAAAAAAAACAATTTACTGCTGTATAAACAAATAATAGCAACAAATGAATTCAGTTTAATTAATCAAATATTAATTATATGAATGTACATATATAAATTAAATTCCAATAATATAATATGAATTAATGTTGATTTAGTTAATATTATATGAATCATTATTGATAAAAACAAAATGAATACAATAATATAATTAACATTTGTGATTACAATATCAAGAGATATATAATTATCACAATCATTTTATTGTAATATACATTTTAATCATTAGTTTAAATACTATACTATTATTTAATAATATTCAAGTAACACTGGAGTAATGGCTCCTGAAAATCAAAAGAATAAATTAAATAAAATAAAAAACTGTAATTTTAAATAGTAATAATTCAAATGTTTCACCCTTTTTATTAATTTTTTTCTCAAATGAATGCAGTCTGTTTGAAGATTTATTTTAAAAAGCAAAAAAAATAATAATTCAGTTTAATTAACCAAGTTTTTATTAAGTATTTTAATGTACATTTATTTTACAATTATTTTACAATTAGTTTCAATAATATAGTATGAATTAATTATACTGATGTTGATAATATTATAAGATTCATTACTAATATAAAACATTAATATCATGACAAAATTAATATTATTAGAAGAAATATAAATACCAGAATACTTTGATTAATTTAAATAATATATTAATCTTGATATTGATAATATTATACGCATCATTATTAAATATAAATATTAATAATATTAATTCACATTCATGTTTAAAATATCAAGAGAAATAAAATATGATCTTAAGAGGTGGCCTGTTGAGCCAAGTCCAAGAAGAACTGAACTCTACTTTCACAATAATAAATGAGAAAATCAAGAAAAGAAAGAACAAAATGCAGAGTACACAATGGGAGGAGGGCAGTTTGTATGCGTATGTGTGTGTGCGTGCATGCATGCTCGTGTAATTTATGCCCTGGCGTCCATGCTTTACGGCTTTCTTAATTCAACTCCTGCTACTATTAATGTAGTTAATGTTGAGATTATATCTATTTTCTGGTGGCTGCCGGGGATTTACGAGGGCCTTTTCTCCCCCACCCGGTCCCCTCAAACACTCAATCACCTGACACAGCTGCACTGCTGACTACACACTCCCACCGCTCTCCAGCTCGCTGCGCCGGACGCCGGGTCAGTGCACCGAAGGGTGAGGGGCTAAAGAGCCCCATGTCTGTCTGCTCATGTGTGAGACTAAGAGGGGCTCCGTGCTTCTCCTGCTTGAGCTCTTGGGTGGTGGACTGTGTTTGGCCATCTGTGTGTGTGTGTTTGCTAATAAGCATTTTGTGTGGCCATTCTTTAGCTCTCAACTGGTACATTGACAACATCACCGGTTCAATAGCCTTGAATTGCATGCACTGGTAAAAAGCATAACTTAAATGCACCACAAGTCGCATCACATAACAGCGTAAATGTAATGTCTGCCAAATGTGTAAATATAAGTATGTGACAGATGGCCATAGTCTAAAATACTCTAAAATAAGCATCACCAACAAATGAATGAATGAATGAAAGAGAGATGGATCATTAAAAATCTTCCCTTATCTTCTCTACACTGCATGCTATTTCTCTCTCTCTTTCTCATTTCTCTCTCTCTTATAATATTTCACAGTGCGTCACAGAGGTTCGAATTGAAAATCCCTTGATGAATCAATATTTATTGCAGGCAGCTAAATGAATGGCGGTAAGTCACCACAGCTCAAAAGAAGTCTGAAGCCAAGCACGCGTCTCACAAAATCTGCATTACACAAATGAAGCCCCACAAACACACACTCGCTTATCCATTAAAAACCAAAGAGCACTGCCCTAGCAAATCTAAATGAGATGAATGAAGTATCATTGACCTGCACACAAAGTTGCAAAGATGTCTATGTTGCATAATATATAATATTTTAGTTGGTGACAATAATAGTTTATATTTTAGGGTAAAATCTGGATACCTGTACAAAGCGTACAGTATTTTGTAATTGCTCTAATTGGTTCAGATTTCTTGATCAGCGGGTTATCACTATTTTAATCATCTTGTAGAGAGAGAATACACAAACATTTGTACATTTGAAAAGTATTTCAATAAAATGAACTGCAAATAGTCCTTCAGATTAAAAAAAATAATTTCCAAAAGTAAATAAGCATATATACATATACCCATCTATGTGTGTGTGTGTGTGTGTGTGTGTAGTTTTGATCAAAGCAATTAGGCTATACTTTCAGTATGATATTCGTTACTTAAGTAAAAAAAAAAATACCAAAATAAAAAAATACTAAAAACCTATACAGTACATAAACCATATTGAATACTTGTGTGCAGGCCACTGAGGTCAAAATGTCAGCATCTCTTCAGTAATGAGCTCAGATGAGAGCCTGACCTGCATCTATTTCAAGAGCTGTTACATGTCTGCAGACCAAAATGTTCTCAACTGCCATGTGATGACTACATATATCAGTAGTTTTACTACATGGGACACAGCATTATGTTTCCTTGCTATATAAAATTCAATAACATATGTTTAAGTAATATATGTGTGTTTATATATATATATATATATATATATATATATATATATATATATATATATATATATATATATATATATATATATACACTCACTAACTCACTCACACGTGCGTGTGCTCTTGTTTTTGTGGCATATCAGGACACAACTCTGTATAATGACATGGGTATGACACAGGTATTACAAGGAAAGGGTGACTTATGAGGACATAACCCATGTCCCCATTTTTCAAAACGCTTATTAATCATACAGAATGATTTTTTTTGAGAAAGTAAAAATGCACAAAGTTTCCTGTGAGGGTTAGGGTTAGGGGTAGGGTTGGTGTAAGTCCATAGAATATACAGTCTGTACAGTATAAATACCATTACGCCTATGGGATGTCCCCACTTTTCACAAAAACAAACGTGTGAGTGTGTGTGTGTGTGTGTGTGGTTTGATTATCTCTAATCCTTTGCTCATTGTTCTCAAATGAGATAAACACATATGCTAAGCACATATCCTCAAGAAACTATTATTAGCTCTTACAAAATGAACAGGGATAACTACATTAGTTGATTTAAAACCCATGGACATAAACAGATCAGCTCCCCCAACTTTCTCTCTCTCCATTAACAAAAAGTTACAGCTGCTTAAGCAGCCAATCAGATATTCAGAGTGATATCATGCACTGAACCTGCTTGAAAGGACGAGAAATAAGTGGTTTTGTTAAGCGCTATCCAATCAAGGCAGTGTAAAGCAATAATCAATAAGGTAAAAGAGAGCAAGAGAGATAAAAGAGAAGGTTATTTTGTTTAAAGTGGCACCCTTCTTAACATAAAACACCTATAATCCACACTCTCTTTTTTTATACATGGCTAAGCCAGGCCCACACAGTAGGGGGATTAATGAAGATCATTTAACTCTGTAGATAAGAGGGGAAATAAAAAATTTACACCCATATGCATGAGTGCTTCATTTACGCCCTTAAGTGAATAGGATTTTTTTTTAGGTGGCCCCTTATCAGACTAAAGCTAATGCCATACAGACACAGCAGTGACCCCTCTTCCTTCTCGATGTCTTTCCAAAAGCATTCACAATCCAGAAGCTTTCCAACATCTTTTAAATTTGTTTTAAAGGCTCATAATGTGTGAACAGAACCACAGTGGAGAACTAAACACCTCATATTGTGCAGCAGCCATTCTCTTTCACACAAAAACTGCTAGACTGCACAGACATATCAAATAATATGTTTGTCATTTGAATCTAAGCTTCTGCCTCCTGCATTAACACCATTGCTTAAACACTGTCTGCGGCACCTATGCTAACTGTTAGGTCATGGATTTAAAAGGGAAAGCTAACATGCCAATTGTAAATCAATGCAAATTTTAATTACAATCTCCTGTTCATCTATTTTGCATATCACTTAGGGGTCGTTCACACAGAATGTTTTTTTTTTTTTTTTCAATTGACTGTATTTCTTTTAAATGGTTTATCTGTTAAAAAATGTGCTACAATATGACTTCTCGCTCAAAAAATAATAATAATAAAAAAAACTCTTTAATTTTCTTTCTTCTCTTCCACTTACCTGTGTCTCAGTTTTTTAAATGCAAAAACAAGTTGTGTGTGAATTGCCCATTACCCTTAAAATAAAATAAAATAAATGTTACATAAACAATTTCAAGACCCCATTAAAAGCTTCTATCTCAGTAACTACCCTCATGTCCACGCGAACATGTGGGTCATCCCGTAGAACATCTTTATGGAGTAATATTATGGTTCCAGTAATAGATTACCATGACGAGCAGCACCTTCTTCTCTGCCATCATCAGGGTTGATGAGGCAGTTAGTTATGGTTCTATGTGGCGTTATTAAGGGCCAGGCGGTTATTTAATGATTTATTAAGCACTGAGACACTGATAAAAACACTGAATGTCAACAGAGAGGTTTTAATCAGTCTGGTAATTGGTTGTGCTGGGCTGAGATTGTGAGCGGGATGCACGCACATGTGCAAACGCACAATTTATGATCGAATAAAGCCATTGAAATGAGCATTGTTGAAGTGGAGACAAACAGGAAGTGGATTAAGTGCTGGTCATTTCCACCTTGACCAGAAAAGCTCCCATCACTTACCTGGAAGAATGTACTCTCTTGACCCTGTAGGTAAGAGCAGGGTTGTGGTGGATTGTATGCACTCTGCGTGTGTCTATCTTGTAGTGTGTTTTGATGATCCTATGTGATGCCGGGCTTCGCACTGACAAAGAGAAGGGGCCTGCAAAGAAACAGACAGATCACGGTAGGGAATTACTAGTTGACGTGTCACTTCACTGATCAATAATTTTTAATCACCTAATGATGCCCACATGAGCTATTACGGAGTCATTAGTTAGTCAAACTATGGTATGCATAAACTCTGGTTAGTGATAGATACTGTTTATATTTCACATACGCACACACACACACACACACACACACACACACACTTTTACATAGTAAAAATGTGTTTGGTATCTTGATAACTTGCATTTGCAAAATTGGCAATTGAATTTACATAGAAGTTGCAAATAAAATAAAGTAAAAACTGTATTTACAATATTGATAGAGATTATTTTCTTCATTTTTGACAGACTGAAGAAATAGCTTGTGGTTTCAGTGATTCAATCACAATGTGTCTTGGGTGCAATTACCCATGGCTTTTAATGTGGTTAAGTGTTATCGATTGTGATTTGATCACTGAAAACCCCTGATATTAATGCCAGGTCTAAAGGGAGTCATTGCTAGACATAAAGATACGCCACTGAACACAGACAGAGGGTGTCATCTAAACTGGCTCTGTGAGGTCTGAGTCTTCCTTCTCCATGGGACACACACATTTAGATATACACCCACTGGTGCACACAAACTCTTCCTCTGGCAGGTGCGCTCCTTAATAAGCTGCACATGGAAAAAAATGACTGAATAACAAAGGCTGAATTTTTATCAGCCTAATAAATCATATCCGTCTCTCCACCCCAACCCTTTCTCTTGCTCTCCCTCTAAGTCTTTTTCCTTATATAATTTCACAGATCCACCAGATATGTAGAGGAAAGGATGCGCGGGAGAGAATAAGTATGCTTTTTATTTAATTCTTTCTCTATTCATTTATTCATCATGTTGCTTTATGAATGGCTGGGATGAAGTGACATGCATGCATGCGGGTGGAGTAAAAGATGGACTCGGCATGGCAGCTTTCGCTCATTGCCGCTGTACACTAGAGCTAAAAACCTTAAAGATGTATTCCCAGCAGCTACGATTTCGTATGTTAGACAAGCGAATGGGAAAATGGAATTACTTCAAGATTTTAAGAAAACCATAGAGGGTTAGTGGAGGAAAGATACAGAGCTGAATGGCTTTGGCTGAACGTTTATTTTACAAAAAAAAAAAAAAAAAAAAAAAGAAAGAAAGAAATTTATTGTTTTGGTAATACACCTTTCCCTGGACATTTAAACATCTACTCTTTCCAGGGTTCAGTGGCCATTCCATAATGTTATAAAAGAAACTCACATTTCCTGGTGCAATAGAAAACCTTCCTCCTTTTATTTATTCCATGTCTTCTACTCAAGGGAATTCTTCTCCATTTATCACTGGACCCACACACACACACACACACACTTCAGTATCAGCCAGGGAATTCATCTTCGACAAACATTTACCAATTATCAGATCCCGGCCCAGTATGGCACACAGCAGAGGGATGTGTCCGACTGTATGACTGTGTGTAATACAGAGGATCCTTTATGAGCGTTTATGTCTGCTTTATGTGATGGAGTGTTTGAGCAGTGGATTATATGACCAGACTACATAAGCGAGGGGGCAAATGTAATTGTGTGTGGGCCTGCGACATGCGGTCGTGTATGTGAGGCTGCAAGATTAGTTGTCTGGCTCAAAGTCACTTTTTCACACTCCTCTCATCTGTACCGCAGATGTCGGACCTGCCTGCGTCCCAGCAGATGACAAATACGGCTTGTCAGAGAGCTTGTGTCTTACACAGCCAGCCGTATACTATGCACTTCGCTGTACTATTCCACCTTACCTATTGTTCAATGATAGCACCACAGAATTTATGCCACCCATGTCTTTGTGTGCGGCCGGTTTAGTGTAGTACTGCCCGCTAGGTACCAAAGCAGAGGCTGTGGTCCCTGTCACAACCCTTTTATTGATGTGTGTACTCGCAAGTGTGTGTATATGTGTGTGGTAAAGGCCTGTCAGTGGCCTATTAGAGAGAAGATTGAGACTCCACTCGGCACAGACTCACTCAACCAACACAACCTGCTGGGCTTTACAATCAGGCCTGGGGACTCATCCATCGCCTGCTGACGCACCAGCCCAGCACCCGCGGCTTTTCAGACGGCCGATTATTTACTCAACTCACTTCGGCTTCAGCGCAGCGAGCTCACACCTTTATCTATCCCTCACTGTCACACACACACAGACTCATTTTTCTGGCAGGTTCCCATGTTATTTTTCTTTCTACCCTCTGGACTTTACGTTGAAGGGCTTGTGATAACTGAGTGGTGATGTTAATGTTGAAAGGAAAAGCTTTTTTTTTGGAAAACTACACCTACACATACACTCTTGGAAAGTACATGACTGTCACCAATTTTAAAGTTGCCAGCTATTCAAGTTTAGCATCTCAGATGTTTGAAAGAATGGAAGGCTAAGGTAGATAGATAGGTAGGAAGGAAAGAAAAGCAGAAATGTGCAGGGAGATAGGAAATGAATGAAGGAGGAAAAGAGGGAATGAATGAAGATGAAAATAAGGAAATTAAGGTAGGCAGGCAAGTAGGTAGGAAAGAAGGAAAAGAATGATGTTTGAAATGAAACGAAGGAAAGACAGGAAACAGGATAGGAAGGAAGAAAGGTATTTAAAGCAGAAATAAAAAGTACATTTTTAAAAGGACAGAAAGAAGGATGAAAGGAAGGGAGTAAGGTAGGAAAGGGTCAGACCAGACAGGCTTGTGGGCAGCACTCCGACAGGGAGAACAGTCGCTCTTCGGCCGACCTAAGTTCAAGCCCTGACTTGTGCTCTTTTTATTCCCGTCCCCTTCTCTCGTTCCCACTATACATTTTCTCTGAACTCTATTTACTATCCTGTCCAAATAAAGTAAAAAATGCAAAAAATACATGTTTAAAAAGGACATGAAGGATAAGAGCTGGGGAAAGGAAGGAACAAAAGGAAATACAGACATTCAAGCTGCACTCCTGTGCCTAACGTGTTCTCTGAAACTGAAATAGAGCAACTCATAGCATGATAACTGCTACAGTATTTATTTCACACTTTGTGGAATGTTCCCTACACTCCTCATCAATGTTATAACAGGGCAGCAGTGACACTCTGCATCCTCTTAGGGATTATCAAGCCGTGTCATCTCATGTTCTCTGATCCAGTCTTCAAATTTGACAACTAATTCCGTTTAACAGCAGTCCGATTCTTCACCGTTCCATCTCTGTCACATCATTAATCTCATTATTGACAGCGAGAGATACCCCTCCTGCTTCTGCAAGCAATCCCCTAGGGGCTCATCCTCTGATTCCCAGTGGGACGGCACAGCTGCCATTAAATGCTTCTCCGGCAAACCAGCAACACTTCACACTGCTATCAAACTAGTGTTATGGCAGCGCAGAATCTCATGGGACAGAACAAGTGTGGCAGAAATGGAGTGTTGCATAGCTCTGGATCATTCTCTTGGCAGGGAATGGATCAAAGGGGAATGTGAGTTGTGGACTATTGTCTGATTGTACTCTGCAAGTCTATCTTTCTCTGAGCAGTTGCATCAGTGATTCTAAGTGCCAGCTGTTTAACAGGCAGTCCTTAAACCATATTTAAAGGCAGTGTAATCATATCATAGTTGGCAACAAACACAAGTTCAAATGGAGACAAGGGGATGCAGTTTAACTCCCCCAGTTGGAGACCCTGCAAAGAAAATACTGTTAAAAACAGAATTGGTATATTTACTTCACTCAGGCCCGCAAACAGTCTGTGCTATGTAATTTGCAGCAAATGCCGCTGATGTCCACATACTCTGGGGCTCATTCACTAACTGTGGGTATATGGATGAATTAGTGTGTGAAATCTGCATAAGAACAGTTTCACAAACCAGTCACGACTGGCTGGCTGGATAAAGTAAAGGCTATGTAGAAAGACCTTATATATAGGTTTGGGACTGCTTTATGCAAATGACAAAGTTTGGAGTACAGAGTCACTCATTTAGCCTACTGCAAATTCATTAGCAATGGAACGAAGATAGGAACAAATCCTATCTTTTTTTTGCGAGTATTTAAAAACGTAGAAATAAAACTCAAATTTAGACTTTGTCTGGGTGTGTGCTTACATATGTCATGCAAGTAAACAAATCTGTGTAATATGGTGACATTTGCTCCCTTGAGCAGAGTAGGAGGAATTAAGAGGAACAGTCAGTGTATGACTGGAGGGAGGCCACTGCACCCCGACCCAAAATACCAAGATGCTTCTTTTCAATCCTGGCACAAACTACAGAGCTCATCTGAATGTACGTGTCTGCGGCTTTTAGGTGAAGCGTGCCAACAAAGATCTCTCCCCACCTCTGAGACCTGTTGTTCAGCCAAGTGTTTGTGCATGTGTTATGGATGGGATGCGACCTTGGGAAGTTTTAAAGTGCAGAAATATAAGAAGAGCCCTCTGAGGCTCAGAGGATCTGCTAATGTAGACAGACACATAGCAAGATGGGCAACAAAACTGTTGATGTACTTTGGAGAGATCCGATGAGAGACAGGGTAGAAGAAGAATCTCCTCACCATGAACCAAGGACCAGCGGACGGCTCCGTGGTGCCATACCAGCCAAAATCAGGAAAGGCTCAAGTGTCGCCCACAAGGCCAGGCCTCATCAGTCATTGGTACCATGCTATCGTCACGGAAACAAACAACACATTAACACACATAAATACTCACCCTGCTTCTACATCAACTGATGACTTGACCCAAGATGGCCGGGGCTAATAAGAGCAACCCGATCTGCTTTGAGCATCCCTGACTGATTTTAAATCCAGAAATGGAGGTTGACAGTCATAATTCAAAAGTCTGCTGCAATTTTACTTTGTGTTAACATTTAAGTTACATTTGGATTCAGGCTAGAAGCCTTTCATAGGCCGTCAACACCATCGAGCTTGCATCATGGAAATGTTTCCATATTCCTAATGTTTAATCCATTGGGATTTCAGCATTGGTTTCTCTCCACATGCACGATGTTGTGTCACTGTTGGTTAGAGACCGAACAGGAAAAACTTGAATGTGTAATGACACCAGCTTCCTTACATACAGTACTGCTGTTTTCATCAAGTCATGGCATTAAAGGCATGAATAAGAGATTAGCTGAAACCATTATGACCTTGCCCTTAGTCTGAGAGCACTGGACTCTTATCTAAACAAAACTGTGTGTGTGTGTGTGTGTGTGTGTGTGTGTGTGTGTGCGTGTACACACACACACACACTATTCATATTCATGTTGGTTTGATGTTTTATGTAAGTTTATGTTTATGTAAGTTTACTGCAACTAGTAAAAATTAATGACTTTTTCACCTTTAACATGTGCGTGTACAATGTCCTAATTCATATGCAAATTTCATCAATCTTAATTTCAATTAATATCATTATGTTTGGAGAGACAAAACAACCTTTTACAAGCAGTAGCTTGCAATTTCACAAAAAGATAACTTTTAAAAACAAGAAAATGAATGAACAAATTAATGCTAGATCAACCTGCACTGATGAACAATAGTCACTGAGCAAATGCAACAATCTGATCCCAAAAAATTATATATATATAAATATATATATATATATATATATATATATATATATATATATATATATATATATATATATATATATATATATATATATATATATATATATAATTATTATTATTATTACATTTACAGATCCAGACAAAGAAAAATAGCAACTTGTCATTGACAATCATTAAGTCCCATGAGATTCATACTCCAAGGAAGTGCCTCAGGGTTGTGACAAGGTCAGACTCAGAGGAAACAAATGTTGAGCCAAAGATTCAAAGAGTTACATATTTATGTCATGCATCTAATGCACAAGTGCCAAGTACAAAATAGAGCACTGGGGATCTGAAACCATACCCATCACGGCTGAGAGCTGTATATCTTTTGAGAGATGGAGGCATGTTTATAAAAACATGGAAGCATGTGCATCTAAAAGGTACACAAAAATAGGGAATACAAATTTAGCAGACAGAAGATTATACTAGATATCCAAGGGTGTGATTATGCCATCTGTTGACAACAGAACTACATCTATTCACAGAATGAACATGAGTAACTTACATGTGTGCATTTGTTTGGTGACAGAGTGAATAAAACTGACTGATGCATTCTGGTTTAAGGGAGTATATCCACTGAGAGCAGAAGACACTCTCACAAACTCTAACATACACTTCACCTGTCAGCCACCTGTCCGCTACCAAGGACACCTAAGAGTCTGGACAAAACCCTGGGCGACATTCTCCTTGCAGGGCATCATTAATCACTGGGTGTGAATAAGTGTGCTGCTTAAAGGAGTTGGTGTTTGGCTGTCCATGCTCAATCAAGTCTGAGCATTTGACTGACTAAAAAACTTGGGTTCCACTCACTGAGTGAGACATTGAGTGTGACCGAGCAGTCAGTAACCCTGTGCTTGTGAGTGTCGATGGCTCCCTGAGTGACTTATGGAGGTCATGAAAATGTCATTGTGGTAAACACTCACCTAGTAGGAGGGGGAGAAGCTTGAGATGGTCTTGAGGGCTGAGTTTCAACCAAGCAGGATCGTAAATTATGGCAATTGGAGCCAATGAGGCCTGTAATCCAATGATGCCTGTCCTTCTTTGGAGTTCGAAATATTCCCTCCGTATTGCACTGGGTTTGACATCAGTTACAGCAAACTTAAATGATTCTCAAAATCACTGACGCTTGCTGTTCTTAAGCCACCATATTTGAATAAAAGCTTTCCTCACACTAAGCTATCATACTGTTTCAGAAGGGTTGCAACTAACATTTATTTTGGTAATCATTAATCTGCCCATAATTCTTTGTTTAATCTGATTTAAAAAAAAAAAGAAAAAGAAAAAAAAAAAGAATTTTCTTTTCTTTTCACATTTGGTGGGTTCAGAGTAATGTCAAATTTGAAGACGAGCAAGGTGAGGGAGTAGTTTGACTAAGAAGACATTTAGTCATTTTAACAATTAAAGGGTTAGTTCACCCGAAAATGAAAATTAGCCTGTTTTACACACCCTCAAAGAATCCTTGGTGTATGTGACGTTCTTCTTTCAGAAAAATCCAAGTTATATTAAAAATTGTCCTGGCTAATTTCAATAGGGGTAAAGCATGTGTTAGTTATCAATAGTTCAGAAGAAATTAAATATAGAGCGAGTGAAAATACAACCCAATGAGCTGTTAATATAAAGAAATATTACTGCCGGGATATTATAGCTTTTTTCAGATTTGTATTATATATATATATATATATATATATATATATATATATATATATATATATATATATATATATATATATATATATATCTATCAAGGTCAGTCTGCTCTGATTGGCCAACTGACCCAGTACACTGTGATTGGTCAAACACCGCAAGCACTCCGGAAATGTAAGACCCCTTTCCATAAGCTAGCTTCATCTTTCAAAATAAATGTAGTTTAAAAATAAATGTGCTAAAAAGACAGTTAATAATGTCCTTAGTTTTACCATCAGTTCAAGCCCGAATGGGGAACAGAGTCAAGTGACAGACACAGTGATGAAGCTCTATGTGTTTGCAGTACACAAGCCACAGTTAAAACAGCTGACTCCACTGGGATGTGACCATCTCTCTCTCTCTCTCTCTCTCTCTCTCTCTCTCTCTCTCTCTCTCTCTCTCTCTCTCTCTCACACACACACACACACACACACACAGCGCGCAAAACTCCGCATTTGAACAGTAAATAGCAAATACTTCCACTAATAACAAAACATACATGATTCAGAAGCGCCTGATTGTGGTAGCAAAGTCAACACTAACTGCGGTTACTGAAACCATGCCTTCTTTCTTTGCGTGAACATTTGGGTTGCATTACGCAAATATTTCCTGTGTGTATAACAATATCATGATTATCCCTCAACATGCTATCAAACAAAGGGCGCAAAAATCAGCTCACTAAAGGTTAGGTTTCACAAGGGAAAGGTCAGTGGTGGACTGCCAGGCTCAGTGATTGCAAAGACATTTCTTGTAGGCCTGGGCTATAAAACTATCGATATTTATCAATGGTACACCTTCTTCGATAACAACAGAAAAAATCTTAGGCATGTGCTATGAGTGACGCATACAGCACACAGAAACAGAAACACATGCTGAAATGTGTGCTGTGCCTGCGATGAGGAGAAAATATATTAGTCGAATTTAAAAGAAACATTTATATTTGAATGCAAAAAATAGTCAAATCAAATGTTAGGTGTGCTTTAGGGAGCATCATCAGTGGCACACGAGAAGCAATAATGATGAAGTAACGTTTTTGCATTTTAATGTTTGATGGTCTAGCCCATGAGACGCACAGTTACTGCATTATTCATTCAAAATATTAGAGAACTATAGTAGCTCAATGCGTAGAAGATATTGATTAGGTTAAAACCGAAACCAAGCCATTCACACAGAACGCAAATTCAACGCATTTTTTAGACGGACAAATATGACTGCTGCACTCACTTCTCACACAAGAGGGCTGCATTCCACTCCACTTTTAGACAACCACTCACAAACTTCCTTACGCACTTCCCCTCGGGGGAATCCCTGCTGCCATTTTGAAGTGTGTTCCACTTCCCAAACTGGACGGGGGAAGTTTATATGACAGATCCTTGACTCCCTCGATTTTGACCAAGCAAGCAAGACACGATTACGTCATCGCATATCCCGTTACATTTATCCCCATCCCTAACAAGTCTATAATATATAAATGATTTTTTTTTTTACTTTTATAACAGCCCAGGAATACCTATATACTTATAGAATGCTGCACCAAACAAATTCCACAGGGGACAAAAGTAAATAAACCAAATGAATAGCTGATTGCACTCATGCACTGTAATCACTAGGTGCGTTTACATGGACACTTTTTGCTTTACGAATTTGAACGTAGTGTTTACATGAATGCTAAATAAAGTGATCTGGCTGAGTGATCTGGCTGATATGTACGTTTATATGTCACAAGCTTCTGAACGGATTTACTCTTTTGACATGCGCACACTGCATGAATATACAGAGTTTCCCCACTGTTGTTGCATTCTGTTACTTTGGGTTCTAATTAGGTGACGACCAGCACATAAACTGTTGTGCAGTGCTGCTAACTTTAAAAAAGAATATATGAAAAGTGCCCCTTCCTGCACCAAAAACCAGTGCTGAGAGTCTTAAACAAGAACTCTGGTGGAATGTTGTCCTTCTCCACTTCACAGACGCTGAGTGAAAGATGAGTTTTATAATAACAGGATACTTATGTCACTTTATTAGCCACAGCTCGTTCCACGCGACATATTATGCTATTTCAATGTCACTGTGCATGCACAGTACTTTCCAGATTCGGTTTTCAATCCGATCAAGTGTTTACATGTTCTCTCGCTCTGATTACAAATTTTAGTCGGATCTGGACAATTCAATGTGTCTTTTTTTCTATTCTGATTGTGCTTCTTGTCCTATTAAGATCGGATTAGTAAAGTCCAAGTAAATGCAGCTAATGACGTGCATCTGAGTAAGCCAGTAAACGAGATGGAGGGCAGTTTGCGAGTGAAGGACATAAAAAAAACAGAATACAGCAGAGATGAATTTGTGGAGGTTTATTCCTTTTCACTTTGCTCATTTTTTTTTAAAGGTAATCTGTGTAATGGCCGAATTGGTTCTTGTTTTAAGTAATGCATAAATACATGTTGCTGTTTTGTTCCTAACGGTTTATGCAATTTACAAAATTCGATTTGATTCATGAGAGTTAATTTAGATGTAATGCACTTTTTTTAGACTGTTATTTAATTGCGTTGACAATTTAATGCACTGCATCAGTTTGCTCATTGCACCCTCCTGTGGCCTATTTAGTCTGCATATAAAACATTGAAATTACATATTTGTTTGATTTTTATTTTGTGTTTGACTGTAAAACAAACAAAAAGTACTTGCTGATTGTCTCAAGCTGGGTTCATTTAAAAATACAGTGGTTAAATTTAAAAAATAATAATAATTATATTGCTCTTATTTAAAAAAAAAAAAAAAGGTTATAAAAATGTCAATAATTATCTATCCCAAACAATATGAATCATTATATTGTTGATACATTTTAAGCTATAATCGCCCAGCCCTACCATCTTTACACCTAGACCTTTGAGTGTCAAGCAGGTATTAAGAGGACAAAATATCATCTCAAGTCTCTTCACTTCTCTTCATCACTTCACACTCCACCTTCCGCTCTGACTGGCATTGATGCCAGCAGTTGCTGTAGGCTTAATTGATCCCTCTGGGTAAGGCTGGCACGAAAGGGAACAGGCATCTGTTCCGAATATGCAAAGAGGAGAGCACCTAACCGCTGGAGCAGCTGCCCTCAATGTCACCAGGACAACTGCAAGGGCGTTGAAAAAGGGTAAGCCACTGACCTTCAGTTTATTCACACAGCTGGCCTCAAGCGTGTCATTCGGGAGGAGTTCCTACCAGATTTCTCACCAGGGCACCTGCAAGGCATAGGATCTGTGCCAGGCAATGGCAAATCTACCACATTTTTATAGGGAAAGAGAGGGAACACGAAAGAGTGAGAGTGTCTAGTCACTGTTGTAATCGAAGAGGCTTCGCTTCAAGTTGGTCATTAATATCCACAAACTCGTTAAGTCGAGAATGCCATGAAAGGGGATCTGGGACATGACAAGTGTCCTGGCAGGACAGAGAGAGGGACAAATCACTGGCGCTTAAAATAGGCCAGCTGGTATTCACTAACCCTAACCGCACAGCTGCATCAAGGAACAGTATCATTTAGACCATAAAAAGATCTCATTACATATCACACAATCAGTTAACAAGTGTAACAGTTAAAATTAACACTTTAATTCAATATGCAGCATGAAACTAAATACATTTTTCTATTGTTTATCCCATCCGACATTCATACCTGCCAAGTTGAGGCCTGTTATAAAAAAAAATATAATAATAATAAATTGTGTTTCTCTCAATGGTATAATCTGTGGTCGGTGCTCCATTTGAAAAGGCCATGATTTATGCAACATTAGATTGGACTGACTGTCGCATGCCATAGGACTTATGATAGGACTGCCTGACTATATCTATTAAACAGCTCAGATATAATATTAACAAATGCTATATACACCAAATCAACAAAAAAATTATATATATAAAGGATCCTAATGATGAATCGCACACCAGTTGTGTGAGGAAGGGACGATGCAAAACATTTAACCACTGAAGCCACTAGTGTTTAAGATTGATTGACCACTACACACAATCAATAGTATGCCATCCACCTAAAAGGGAGACTCTTCCGCCTCAGTGCTTCACACATGGGAAACAGCGTTAATGTTAACATGGGATCTGCTGTCACTTTTTACATTTACAGATGTCCCAAAAATTTGCATTAAAGGTGCTGTAGGGAACTTTTGTAAAAAAAATATTTTTTACATATTTATTAAACCTGTCATTATGTCCTGACAGTAGAATATGAGACAGATAATCTGTGAAAAAAAATCAAGCTCCTCTGGCTCCTCCCAGTGGTCCTATTGCCATCTGCAGAAACTCCATCGCTCCCGGTAAAAAATAACCAATCAGAGATGCCGTCCGTAACTTTGTTTGTGTTCAAAATGTCGAAAAATGTATATAATAAGCGAGTACACCATGAATCCATTTTCCAAACCGTGTCTTTAGCTTGTCCTGAATCACTAGGGTGCACCTATAATAAGTGTTTATATTCGGACTATTTTAGATTGCTTCGGGGATACCGCGGCGGAGTAACCCAGTACCTTTGTGATTCTTCATAGACATAAACAGAGAGAAGTAGTTCCGGCTACGATGTTCTTCCGCAAGACGCAAGCAGTTCTGTTTATTAACCGCTAGAGCGTCAAAAGTTCCCTACCGCAGCTTTAATGCTTTAGCCAGCCATACTGCACTGATCAGTGGTGTACCATTTGCCAGCATGATATCAAATAGATACCACTCTACAAATAGAACTTACAGAAATTGTAATAGATGGTTTTTATGAAGATTATTGTGATGATATCTAAATGATAGCCAATAAGAAATAATACAAGGTTATAACGTTCATTACACATTTATTGCTGAGCTTTGTAAATTTTAAGATGATTAAGAAATATTCTGGTTTATTACACGAATACACCATTAAAAGGCAATGACCAGCATTGATTTTATATGTTAAATGTTAATATAATTTATAGAAATGAAGTAAATTTGTATGTAATGAGTGATGTGAGTGAAGTTGTTAGTGAATAATTTCGAAATCACCCACCCAACAATAATGAGCAGACAGTAGGAGGAGACAGTAGAGAAAGTATATTTGCAAAGCCTGATCAGATAAGTGACTATCACTAACCAGAATAGAACCCAAGTTGCTCTACAACCACCGTGACAGGAGACAAACTAGCTATTTCCCACAAAGAAACTCACCAGGGACAACAGAAAATGAACTGGCCCTGATCAATATCATTCATCTCTCTCGCTCTCTCTCTCTCTCTCTCGCTTACAGAGAAAAAAACAAACAAATGCACACATACTGTAACACACAACATGATGTGCAAAATCATAGCAACAAAAAATAAAAACAAACAGGTTGAGGTTTTCTTTTCTTTAAATCTACATATGTTATAAAATCCCCATTCATAACATATTACACAATTGCAATCTTAAAAAGTGATCACATTGTGATTTCTACATTAAAGGAAGTTTTTTTTCTTCATGTCAGTATGTATTGTGATGTTACTTCGAATCTGCATGATAGACTTCTTCTGTTGGGGAAAATAATTAAAATATTAATAATTATATTCTGAGGAATTTTCATGCAAATTGTAATGTTTAGGCCTATAATGGTTGGTTCTCTTTTTATACTCCACAGAGAGAGGGGAGGGACAAAACAAACAAACTAATGATGATGTATAAGAGTGACATAGTAGATAATTTCTTTCCTTTTTATAAGGGGGTGAACATTTCTCCATTTTAAATTAAAGCATGTATAGCAGTAAACTTTATTATATGAGAGACACTCATGTAACTTGTAAAAAAAACTAAAAAAGAAATAACAATAAACAGACTAAAGACACTCGTCTGTTAACATTTAAGAAGTTACTCTGGAAGACAAATTTACTAAAGGATTCGACATATGACCTTTACAATCTTTGTGTGTGTACTACTGACCAAATCATCAAGTGGTTTAAATGATCAATGGGCCCTTGTAAAAAGGCTCCCTCTACATGTGATGATCAGTAATGGAAAAAAAAAGATAGCTCACACATTTAAACCTTAGCAAACATAAAAATATTGTTTTTGTCCCTTAATATTAATAACAACGTTTGCCACAAAAAAAGCCTTGATATAAGATATTTCATACTTGGTAATACTGGATATAACAGAACTATATAATACAAATCATGTTTTTTATCTAAAAGAGAAGTACCTATGATGAGCTTAACTACAAAAGAAAAGCAAAGACATCGAAAATGAAAAAAATCAACGCCTAAAACGAAGCCAAATGTATTGGGTCATTTAAAGTGCAGCATGGCGACAGTGAGCATAAAAATAAATGGACAACTCGGAGACACTCAGAGAAATGAAAGAGGATCTGGAATTGTTTTGGCAGATTTCCCTGACCTAGTGTGTGCCGATGTCTGCATGCTGTGCGGCTAACTGATACAGGTTCAGAAATAGCAACAGGAACCATGCGTAACACTGTCCTGAGACAGGTGCAGTGATTTTGCCAGTGGGAATAAAACCAATAGATGAGCTACATTAGTGGAAAAATCACTCTAGCACTCCAGTTTGCCTTTTAAAAAAAAGTGGTAAGAGAGATAAAGGCAATGGAATCCGGACATGATATATGTCCGACTCAAACCTCCATCCTCCTAAACTCATGTGCAGGGAGTAAGGATTCCAGTGTAAGTAATACATACCCATACAGTAACATCAGAACTGGCTCTCCAACCAGACTGGACTCAATCACTCTCTTAGTTCAGAGCAAATCTTACTAATTAAATACGCTAAGCATTAATTATGTAGCCTGAGTGGGAGCCTATAAAACTATACCCACCAATCCCAGCCAATCAATACTCCAGCAGTTATCTTAAAGTCCTTTAACAACATTGTAGGCTGACAGACCAACACAAACAATCATCCATAATTAAACGGGACACTCTCTCACAAACACACACTGTGGTGCATTTAAGTAAACTAGGAATGAACTAATACCATTTTTTGATAAGTTTGGATGTTATAAATTGATTATATTGTTCTCCTCTATAAAACGTTGAAGTTCTGGAGCCTCAGTCACTGTGGTTCTCAACTGGAGGGCCACAACCCTAAAATACTGACCACATAATTAAGCAGTGGCTATAAATAAACAGTCTTATTACATTTTAGGAAACAGAAAAAGTATAAAATCCTTTGAGCTGTCATTTCGTTTAAGTTACTAACTTTCACAGGTTACATGATATGCCCATATCTTCAGTCAGTGAACAGTCTTATACATTTTTGAATCCAGAAAAATGTTTAAAGAGATGGAGGTTCGAGATTATTTAAGAAAATCAAGAATAAAAAGATATTTAGGAGCCACACTGGTCAATCTTTCTAAAAGTCAATCATTTAAAACTGTTAATTACTTTGCATTTTATTGAATGTAATATATTTATTTATATATTTACAGTGTGATATATTTGTTTAATTGTATACAATAATTATGATATACTGTGTCGAGCTGCCATTTGATGTCCCATGTAAAATCTGGTTGAAGCCAAACAAGTTGAGAATGAAAGATTGCAATTTACAAACAGTAAAATTGAAAGAAAAAGAAGCCAAAAATAAAAGATTGGATGAAGAGAAAGTGAAAGAGAAAGCTAGGGGCATTCTGTTGACAACATTCACTTCCCAGATCTCATCTGTCCATCAGTCTGTGAGCTTTGTGTGTTAAACAAGCTCCCACACATTTCCCAGGATAACACACACAGCATGCCTGTGGTTTTAAATTCGGACAGCCACCTGTGAGGATGACTAAGATAGCTTGTTGGAGCAGCCTGTGTCTATGCCTGTGTGTGTGTGCACACACAGGTTTTATGGAGCTTACTTGGATAGGGGGTGTTGAGCCAGGGAACTTGCATGCCAATATTGGCCAGGAGTCTCTGAGAGACCTGAAGATACTTAACTGCTCCCTTGAGAGCAAAATAAAGATTTAGTCCAAGTGAGAGTGAGGGAAGGCATAGAAAATGGATGTGATGGAGTGAAACTTTGGGCTGTGCCAAAAAAAGCTCATCACAAAACAAACCAAGCAGCTTTAAGGACAGAAAATGGACCAGGTCAGAGATTAAAAACAGTAGAGAAAGGGGAAGGCGAATGAAGGGATGCCTGAATGGTTTGTTGGCTTACTTCTCAAGCCCAGAATAGAGTGTGAGCTCCAATGTCTGAGCCACTTCGACAGAAATGGAAAGTTAAGAGTGATTAGGGTCAGGTTTCTCAGTTCACCCCTCTGTCATGGGCTGTGGGCCAGGTGGAGCGGACTGTGGGTTTGGGAGGTATGTGTGTACTCTAGCCCCTGGATGGCCTCTCTGGCCAGCATACAGCTACAGCCAGCCAGTTAATTAGGAGAATTTCATCACTCCATCATAGACAAGGAAAGACGGAGAGAGAGGAAGGGACAGAAATATACCATCAGTCTATGGTCACAGAAGTTGATTCAAACCCATATGGATGGCGATGAGAGTAACACAAGCTCTGCTTTAACTGAACTCTGGTTTTTTATTGACATCCTCCTATTGATGGTTTTCCTTTTTCTTTCCTTTTTTTGCATAATTCATATGTGCAGTGATATGCACACAATATGCTTAGGGCCACAGGGTCAAGTTTGTTTATTGTAAACAAGTCAATCAACCTCTTCACATGTACTGGATTGAAATTACAGATTTACAATATTTTGAATACAGGAACACAATATGGGAACACAAACATATAAGCACACTACCAGTCAGCAAGTTTTGGGGTCGTCAACACGTTTTAAACATTTTTGTAAAAAGTCTCTTAATCTCACAAAGGCTGCATATATATACACACACACACACACACACACACACACACACACACACACACATATATATATATATATATATATATATATATATATATATATAGACGGGGGCATTTTAGTAAAATGCTTAAAGGTGGGTGGGGCGAGTGGGGCAGGTCCGAGAGCCGTGGGAATGGGGCGAATTGGAAATGAGCGACACCTGCACGACCCATCGGTCTCGAGTCCCACGAAGGAGATAGAAGCATATAAAACAGGAGCTACGACAGTGACGGAGGCGAGAGGACCAGGCCTGGATTTTTGTTTGTGTTTTGGTTTTGTTTGTACGCAGCAGTCGGCCGTGAGGGGCTGCCACGCTGTTTTGTGTTTATTTTGATTATTAAAGTTTGTTTTGATTGTCCGCCGGCTCCCGCCTCCTTCTTCCAGATGATTATGGAGTTTTTATTGTTACAGTGGGGTAAGCGATTGAAATCACCAAAACAAACACGCCACTACCCCAAAAGGGTCTAGTCCCCACACATACGTACCGAACCAAAGCAACAATTAGTTCTGTGAAACAAAGCAAAACGAATGTAACACCGTGTCTTTACCGGACACGAGTGTCGCAGCAAGACAAAATACTATTGAACTCATTATTATCAGTGATGCTGTCTACACCATAGATATACAGTATATACATATCTATGGTCTACAATGGATGCGGTGCAGCATGATCCCAGACAGAAAACTGCTGCTGCGTTCTATTTATGACAGACATACACAAATTTCAAATGATTTTCAACATTGTTTTGTCGCATCCTGTGTACTAGACAGACTTTAGTTGTTGCGGCGCAGACACGGTGTTACTCACCTATTGAGAAGAAACAAATCCTCTGCATCCGATCACAAACCTTCTACTCCATGAGTTCTCTCCAGTGCTGGAAAGCTGATCCGGTATTTTTACGGGTCCTTTTTCTTTTCTTAAGCATTTTTTTGTTCTGCAGACATTTTCCTCTTTTTTTTTATTTATTTTTTTATCAAGCGGCAACCTTCCGATCTCTTCTCGTGAAGCAAACACGGAAGTGACTTAAACTAATTAATCAACTGGCTGCTTGAGGCTGGCTGCAAAAGGGAGTCAATCCCATAGACTCCCCATGTTAAAATGCCCAACATTACAGCAGAAAAAAAAACATGTTTACAGCCTGGTTCAAAAAATTATTTTGGTCTATATAGCTTATTTTGCCCTTCAAACTGAGAGGGAGGTAAACAATTTTTTTTATAATTTTATAACTCATCCATTTAAATTATATTAAGCATTAAAGTTCTGCATAATTAAGGTCATTTGAGTGACAATTGGATTGCCGCTGCTGACACTGCTGTCCAGCTAGGTGGACATGGCTTCATCAACCAGCCTTTTTGCTTATTTTCAATTATCCAGGTGTGACATGCTGCCAAGATGGCGATGGCCCGCTCCAACCAATTTGAGCTTCAATAACTCTCTTCAGAAAACTATGGGTGAAGTCACGCAGGGGTGGCCCGTCTAAACTCTGGCCACCACTAGGATGATTTGCAGTGGGTGCTATAAATTTAAATGCAGAATGTAAATTCACAATAGTTTAAGAAGTAAAAATAAACGTGCAGCACCCGCTGCAGCCTCAGTTTTATGTCTCTGAGCAACATTAAAGTGTTTCGTTCGGTTCAGTCGCAATGACTCACTTATTAACAGTGACTTGCTGCCACCTATTGGTGGTTTTAATTCCACATTTTAGGTACTTTTTCATTTTTTAAATAATTTCAAACATCAGTTTTCAATGTTTTATCTTTTGCTTGGAAACAGCCCAAATGCCAGTATTTCACCTAAAAGATGGTGCACACTTTTAGAAAAAAAATGGTGTAAGGGTTAAAAAAAAAAAAAAATCAGGAGTCAGCTGTCAGCACAATTAGAAATAAGACATCAGCAAAATAGTCCAATTATCGTTATCAGTAAACTCCCACAAATCACAGAGATATAACTTTTTGTCTATATTGCAAACCTTTAATTTTATTTCTTTATTTTAATGTGCCACCCCAAAATTTACTGTGGCCTCATCTGTAATTAAGATGAGGCCACTCCTGTAAACATTTTCTGGGAGCGCCACTGATAACAAGTCCATGTTTTCATACAGTCTGTTTTTTTATCCGCCATCTCTATCTTTCTGTTGCTCGGCTCGGCTAATGTCCGTCCTGTGCACTGAATACTCTCTCCTCCACATCATGAGTAGACACACTCCTTACTGATTATTGGCTACAAGTTTGTTGTGCTACTCGGCTCGAATCAGTTTTTTTCAAGTGTTTTTGAAAAATCGCTTAAAACCAACCTTTAACCTGGCTTAATGAGTTATTTCAGAGTGTTTCTAAAAAGACAAAACTCGAAAAATCGCATGTGATTGTGATCTTGTCAGTAAAGCTGATTCTGTAATTGCTAAGCAATATCGCATTCCTAATCGCAGAGGAATTGCATTTGATTATGAACACGATACTGTGTAGCCTGTCAGCGAACTATGGCTTAAATGCCGCTCCATCTGAACACACGTGATAAAGATTTACTAATAATCACAGAACTGGCTTTACGAGATGCGCATGACAATAACATGAGATTTATCATGCAGATAGATTTATTATGCAGCCCTACTCGGTATACACATTCTTAGTAATTCATACTATGTACAGACAAGAAGATGAGCCCATAATAAGAACACATTGTGTTGAATTCCACGTTACGCATTTTCATCCCATAGAATACCTTACAGACAACACATAACATAGCTTATTGTGTTAAGGCAGGTGTTTTTAAAATACCAAACTCAGTAAACACATCATTAATAAAGCATTCTATGTACAGATGAGCAAACAATCCCACAAAAAATAATGCAATGCGTTTAACGGGTTAAGTATTTTACCCAAAGAAAACAGTTAGGCTATAAGAAAAACATTTCCAGTAAGCTATGATACAGTGTACAACTTAAAGCTGAAGATCTTTGCCCGAACCCGACGGGACCCGATGGGTTCAGGCTTAATTTATATCATCTTAAGCGGGCTAAGGCTGGGCTCGCGCTCCGGTTTGCGAGGTGAACGAGCGGTCATGTGATGTGTTACGATTAGCGCGAGAAAGTGGATGGTGAGTAGGTGTAATGGAGGCTTGCCTCTGGCGCTTACGTTTTGGTTACACCAGCAACTAAAGCAAAGTCTGAGGTGTGGAACATTTTTGACCATGTTTATAATGAGTGAATAATGACACAAAAACATGTAGGCTTAGCCTAATCTCTGTGAGTAAAGGTTTTTCAAATGATAACTAAATATTCATTTAGTCCTAAATGCATAATGTGGACAGAGTATTTACGCTAATGTTGGCATTATTCTTTTATTAAATTTCAGCTGCTAGTGGCGAAGAAAATCCGGCGGAGTGCGTTGGTCTATTTATAGGCTGAATGAGTCTATGTCTATCTAGAGTGCTGAGATGTTACGATGTTACAGAGGACTTACTTTATTTCTTTATTCCAACTTCCAAGTGGTCTAGTCTACGTTAGTTATGAATAAATTGTTAAAACATGTAAAAATGACTCATTCTTGACAAAAGTCAAAAGAGCTGTGTGTGTGCGCACATTTGAATAATGTCGGGCTGTAAACGAGTTTGGGCTTTTAAAAAGCTGTCAATCAAAATGTACTTGTCGGGCTCAGGTCCTCTCGGGCCTAACTTTTATGGCCCGATTACAGCTCCAATACAACTCCTCAATCATAGTTCTATGCACCTGCTGGCACAGTTGTGTAAATGAGAAAAACTCGTTATGTTGAGATCACAGGAAAAATAAGTCACGATAATGAGAAAATAACTCTTGTTATGTCATGATCATGAGAAAATTAAGTCATGATAATGGGAAAACAACTTTTGTTGTTTCGTGATCATGATAAAACAAGAAGAAATAAAATTATGATGCATGGCCGCTTAGATCTTCCATAGAATAGAAAGTTTGAAAGGACAGCAAAGTTAATTTAAAGTAAAATCTTTAGGCCCTTTAACCCTAAGAACCTGTCCCACTCCAATCCACTCTAAAAGAGGGCCAAAAAGACTCATTATGGGTGTGTTTGTCTGGCCTTAGACCGCAGAGTCTGCTTCCCACACAATGCCAGTTTGCTGTGATTATTATGGCAACACTTCACGCCGTGTGGACAGATGAAGGGAGCGTGGGAGGGGCTGCTAAGATCAGATTACTGGAAAAGGGAAACTTAAAGGCTTGGGCAAGAGGTAATATTATAACGTGCCATTTGTAGGAACCTAGCCATGGTCTTAAAACAACTAAGTGAACTTTGTGTTGTGCTACATAAGACTGACGCAAAAGCAACAGTGCTCCGTGTCCAAAAAGTACACTTGAATAACAGTTACACAAGGCAAGCGGTGTGCTCTAAAATATTAGTGCTAAAAGTTATAAATAGTAAGGAAATACTAAAACAACATTACAATAATAATAATAATTATTATTATATCAATATTATATTATATGATATTATTAAATAAATGCTTTCTATTGTTGTTATTATATATTAAAAATACTTATTGGATATAATAACAAATAAAAAAAAATATATTTAAAATTAAAAATGACATATCACAATATTACATTTCTATAAATAATAATAACAATAATAACAAGCATTAATATTTTTTTGTGATTACAAGTCATTGTAATTGATGTACAGCAATTATTAATCACTACAGAAACTAGATGATGGCGATCACACGTCAACATTAATTAGTGAGGTAGTTATTATTGGACTGACACAATACTAATATATCGTAAAGACAAGCACATTTTTAAGTCTCAAGAAACTGGAGTCATACCTACACAATGCATGTGTTAGAGGTGGTAAATTACGTGTATGTTCTTAAATAATTATCAGGTGTGTCCTGTTTAAGGTTACTGATTTATTCTGTCCCTTGAGTTACCGGAGACCCCTCAGGATATCAAGAAAACATTTACCCCCAAAACGGGGAAGGAAAGAGTGTAAGTACAGTGTCCCGTTTCATTGGCGTTTGGATTACACTTTTCATCACTCACCCTTCAACTGCTGGCACAAATACTCAACGAATGATCTCACACATCAACCCTTTACCGCACAAACTCAGAACTAGCTCCAATGTGAAAATGTGTGTAAACAGTTTGACAATAAACACATTTTCTATTTCTCCATGTACTTTTACATTTCCATGTGACTAAGTGAAACTAAGTGGCCTCATCTTCATCCACTTAATCTGCAGGTGCTCTCATGCAGTTTACACATAAGCGCGCAGGGGGCGGGTGTGCCAGGCAGGTGGCTGTTAGTTGTGTTGCTGCCTGGGTGTGTCACGCAAGGCCAAGCAGAGAGAAGCTTTAATTATGGCCAGCTGACAGTTTGACAAGGGAGCAGACAGAGGCCCAGGCGAGAGAGGCAAGTCACAAGAGCATTGGATGATGCCTCTCTGTCAGTGGCTGTACACTAATTACACACTGGGAATCCATGTCGAGCACAGGGGTCTTTTCGTTAAAGAGTTTGAGGTTGATCAGTTGTATTGTAGCTGTATACTGGGTGTTACCATGGTATGCTCCAACATTCTGACCAATTTGTAAACAACTATTTATATAAAGAAGCTGCCCTGCTAAAATATTTTTGTGCTCTATGATGTCAATTGCCAAAATGGCATGGTAAACCAATTCCATTCTTCAGATTTTTTGAAGTCATATTTATTTTTATAATATTAATATTCATTATATATTTTTACATATGATGGGAAGATTGCGCTCCAGTCAGTCGTGAATGCACTGAACCTCTTGCCCAGGCTGTGGATTAAACGTAATAATGTACTTTTTTCTTTTTTTTTTTACACAGACCGATCGTTTCACTTCGTATCGTATCGTCAGGAGCTACGGGTATCGATTTGGTCTTGTCTGATTATTACCGAAGCCATAGACGTGCATTGTATGGATTGCCAAGGATAATGGTTTCACCTAAAAATATTCTATACTGTTCTGCTGAAGAAAAAAAAAAGTGACCTACATCTTAGATGCACCGAGGGTGAGTAAATTAAGAGCAAATTGTATTTTTTGGGTGAACTATCCCTTTAAGTATACATATAAACAGCCAGGACAAAACTATATTTTTTTGAGTAAATTGTTGAGTAAATACAACCGACGTGTCCTGAGAGCCAGTACAGCACTTTTTTTTCACATCACACTAAAAGCTATTTATGCGTCAATGTGCTTTACAATTATATTTTTCCACATTAGTTCTCACAAAAGCTTGTAAAATCTTGAACTTTGGATGATACCTTTTAGGTAAAGTAAAATAAATGGAACTGGAGAGAACATGGTGAAAGTTATTGGCAGTTGTACCAACACCAACCGGACAGAGAGAAACTGACAACAGACAGCTGAGGGACAGATAAGTTGAGATATACTGAACATCCACCCACACACACACACACACAATAGCTGTTAACAGGTGGTGGGTGGTCCTCCCAAAGACAGGCCTCCTGGACACATTATGAACAGGTTGGTGTGTGCGTGCCGGGACCAGTACAGAGCACGAATTTGAGTAGTTGGATGTTTATCCAGTGGACACTGGTGGAGGGGAGATATTACCCCATTAAAGTGCAAGTTGGCCCATCTGTTTGACATGCAGGGCCTGAGAAAGTGATGTGGAATGAGCAGAATGTTCGGCCCACAGACTGAGGGTCGACGGTGTGCGAGTACAAGCGTGACTGACACAGCTGATGAAACCACTGTGGCATTGTGGTATTTAAAGCAAATATATCTCGGGTGACAGTTGAGAGAAGTTAAGACACTATGTTGGCCCATGTAAATAACTTCTATTTCTTTTAGGTTCAGATTCATCTGCCATTCAGGTTATATTTGCTTTAATTTGTGCTTCGTATCCCTATTGGATTTCTCCCTTTACACACAAACCTGGTCCAAAAAATAACAAAAACAAAACTGTAGTATTCATGCAAATGCAATACAACTGAATATCCATAACTAACAATACTACACCACAAAGTTTAAAGGGAGGGTTCCTGTTTTGCACCGCAATGCTAACCTAGGATCAGGAGGGCATGTGGATCAAGTAAACCAGGGTCAGCCGACACACATTTGTCATAAACAGGGTATATATTACTGGAAAGGAGCTGGGATGCTTACTCAATATGGCAGAGGCATATTGTAAGAACGGGAGGTGGGGGTGGGGGGTCCGGGAATGGGATCCGGCAGATGAGGGAGCAGCAGTGGTGTGAAAAAAAGTGGCAGAAACTAAAGGAAGTGTGAACTAGTGAGTGATGCAAAAAAACAAACTAAAATAAACAAACCACATAAGGAACGAATGTTTAAAGGCAGGAGTAGACTGACGCACTGGCTGTCACCTCTAAAATTTACAATGTGTGTTGCCAGTAGGGGGGTTGAATTGGGTCATGATAATACAAATGGTATTCTAGAACTAATGCTTGAAAAATTATTGTCAGTTTGTTTGGCAGTTCATTGCATTTCCTATACACTCCAACATCCAGCTTTGTATGCACCGTATACATACATACACACACACAAACACGTTTGTTTTTTGTGAAAAATGGGGACATCCCATAGGCGTAATGGTTTTTATACTGTAGAAACTGTATATCCCATGGCCCTACACCAACCCTACACCTAACCCTAACCCTCACAGGAAACTTTGTGCATTTTTACTTTCTCAAAACAAACTCATTCGGTTTGATTTCTAAGCGTTTTGAAAAATGGGGACATGGCTTATGTCCTCATAAGTCACCCTCTGCTGTGTCATACCCATGTCATTATACAGAATTGTGTCCTGATATGTCACAAAAACAAGAGCACGTGTGTGTGTGCGTGTAAACACATTTATATATTATGTATGTATGTATGTATGTATGTATATATATATATATATATATATATATATATATATATATATATATATATAGTTAAATAATACATGCTAAACTTAACTGATACCACTGAACAAAACCTTGCTTGTTGTATAGGGAGCAGTGAACACTATGTAGGGACCCTGTGAATTAGGCTGCAGCTCTGAATATAATAAAATACCTCTACACAGCTCCTCCAAATTGTAAAGATTTGAACGATATATAATGTGAGTTAATGACGTAAATGACCACAGATCTCATAAAAGCTCTTTTACATAGAAACACAAAACTTACACAACAAAAAAGATAAAAAGCTAAAAGATTAACATTGCAATATTTAGCTACTGTTGGCACTTTCGTGTGTGGCTGGCCACCGACTGCATGTGTGTAAACTTTACGTGAACTGGTGAGGGGCAGCACCATCAGATCGAGTGGAAAATAATAGCGAGATCAGAGCTGTGAAAGACTGGACAAGTGATTTATGGGCAAATAAAAAGGTACCCCAGGGAGGTAGTCAGGGCTAAGGTGTGTATATGGGTGTGTTTGTGGAATTGCGGTAAGATGACTATGCAAGTATGCATTTACGAGAAGAGTGACATACCCGACTCCAGCTTATTCGTAAGCCTTCCATATCAATGCCTGAGCAGGTCAGCATGTGCATGTGTGTGAGCTGAAAAAATATAAATGCTGCCCTCTGATTCACATATTAAAATACCAATGGTTTGCAGAGATGTTAAAACTTTGACCTAACAGAGTGTATTTGTGTGTGTGGAATGGGAGGGGGTAGGGTGGAGGTGTATATACATCATACCAAATAAAGCCACAGCAAGTCACCCTCAAGTTAATCACTTAAACACATGGGAGAAAGGCTGCCTGCACAAACACACATGAGGGAGAGATCTGAAGTCAGTTATGCAGATTAAATAACCCACATAAAGATTCTACTTATTCCTTATACTATACTAATATACTAATGTTTACAAAAAAAAAAAAAAAAAAAAAAAAAAAAAAAAAGAGACCATTGAATTTTTCTTTATTTCTTATTTCTTTATTTTTTTATTATTTATTTTAAATTGAGAAAAAATTTTAATAAATGTGTTAATATGATAAATTGTCATCTAGGCAGTAATTTTGATTTATAAATAATTACATATATAAACACCAAAAGCAGGAGATATTTCAAGTGCGCCAACCCAGCAAAAAGCCATAGCAATTGAAGCAGATGACAAAAAGCTTTCAGTGCTTTGTCATATGTCAAACAAAGACGTTTATTTTTTGAAAGCAGTCTCTTATGCTCACCAGGCTGTATTTATTTGATCAAAAATAGTAAAAAATAAATAAATAGATAAATAAAATTAAAAGGGAGATAGAATGCTGTGAAAAATAATTGCTTTAATATATTTGTAAACTGTAATTTATTCCTGTGATGGCAAGGCTGGCTTTTCAGCAGCAACATGATCCATCAGAAATCATTTTAATATGATGATTTGGTGCTCCAGAAACATTTCTTATTATTGAAGTTGAAAAGGGTGGTGCGCCTTATTATTTTTGTGGAAAACTGATGAATGTGAAAATGTGAAAACAGATTTAATAAAAATATAAGTATTCTGTTACATTATAAATGTATCTCCTTATATAAGTGTATTTTTAAATTTCACTTTTGATCAGTTTAACACAAAAGTATCCATTTTATTCAATACATATATATATAATTAATTAATAAATACATAATAATAAGCCCCTAACTTATGAACGGCAATATTTGTCAGTGAATCTATTACTTACACAACCTATGCACAATTTGGGTTGTTCAAATGTGTTAACCAATGGTATTATCTGAACTTTGCTTGATAGTGCTCATGATCGTGAAAAGCTGGGGGAAAAAAACAAGTACGTAGTGTAGCATTTAGCCACAGCAAATCATTGGAAGACCTTGTAAGGGTGTAAATGCATCCATAAAATATATGAAGCTGCTCTGTACTGAGTGAGGACTAATCAGACCACACTAAGTTCCATTTATTTGTCTATGAACCCTCAAGAGTCCTAAGCCAAAATTCTGTTTTGAGACGCTTCAGGCCGCTTCATTCCCTCTCTTCTCCTTTTCTCTCTCCCTCTCATCTCCTCACTATTGTGTTCTGTCATTTATCTATTTTATGGGATTATCGAGGCGCTTCTCCCCTGCCCGCAATTCATTACACTCCTAACTGCTCACTTAGGTTTATGCCCCTTTAAATCCCCCAACAGATAACCAACCAGCCTCAGTAAACAGATAGAGCGGGAGAGAGAGAGAGAAAGAGAGACATGTGGTGGGCACTCATCAGAGAAGGAATGTGCCGGTGGCCATGGCAGTGTAGAGGAGCAGTTAGTAGTGTTTTTAACGTGGCTGCCCTCTTCCTCTTCATTAGTAATTCAATTTGCTCTTTATTAGCCACTCTTATCTCCTGCACAGAGTCCCTCTGGCTAACCCCTCCATCACTCGCCCTGTCTTTCCCACTTGCCCCCTCTCTCTTCACATCCACCCATAAAAGCATTACCTGGCTGGCACAAGACAAAACTTCCTATTACAAGACCTTGGTAGGAATAATATCGAAGAGACACGGGCAATTTACAGGTATGCAAAAGGAAGACAGTTTTATGGTAATACTGCTATTCTAATGTGCGCAGAAACAGACCGCAAGCGATTACAGTGAGATTGTGAATGGGGTGGAGCTGGCTGTAAAAACAGTGATTGCTTTCCACCAGGTTGGGCTTATATTCTCCAGTTCGTTAAAACAATCCAATTTGCAAAGGGATAATTACGCATTAGCTCCTTTTTATCTACTGAGCGAGTGCGCTGGCAGGGTTTGATAGTGTAGCCGTATTCGGCATGCCACTGCTGCAAATTACCCGCTATCGGCACATGTACACCATCACGACCCGATTGGGCAATTAATTAACTCCTCCTATCCCCAGCGGATATGGGCCATTACACCCAAACCTACTCCCTCTTAAACCAATCAGGCTGCTGGGAACATGCTGCCCTCTATTGGAGGTGTACGGTCATAGCCAATAGACTTTATTCATTATCTTCCATAATTAGGAAATGTCACAATAGAAAAACAAAAGAAAAAGAAATAGGTTAAATGTGTTAAACAGTATTAAAGTCTACTAAATGGCAAATGAAAAAGCTACCTGAAGCAGAGAAGCTGTGAATTTTGCAGCAATATCACAATTATATTCTCACAAAATGTGATGCAGGTTTAGGGATGTTACAAACACAACAAACTCACACAGAAATGTGAAGAAATCTATATTTATGTAAGTAGAATGGATAATAAAAGGGTAGGCTAAACAGATCATTGTGGTGTGCACACTTGCAAACAATATCAAGACAATAGACATAAATGTGGGACATATAGATGGTATATTAAAATATTTAAAGTACATATCAGAAATAAAACTTGTAAGAAATATAAATTTGAAAAAAAGAAAAATAAATAAATAAATAAATACAGGAAAGTATGTGACCGACTGGAAGATTTCCATGATCTCATCTATGTTAAGATTTTATTTTCATGACAATACCCAGTGTACTGTTCATCTCTGCTGCAGCTTTGTGCTTCCATGGGAACATAAAGCTCATCTCAACCTCTCTCAGAGGAATACAAACAAAGCAGCGATAATTAATTTTCCAGAGACTGTTTTGTGTTAATTACTAATTAAACCAATTAGTCACAGAGGGGGTAAAAACAATCAGTTCATTTAAAAAGGGCAGAGGTAGAGTTGCATTGTGTTTTGAGAGAAGCAAAGCATTTTGTGAATTGTGTGATCATAGTAACTGACCTGGTGTTGAGGTCCTGGGCGAGGTGGAGGTCAGAGGGAGACGGCGGAGCTTGTGTCTGCCAAATGAAACCAGCACTTTGGGCTGTGGTTGCCTGGCATTGGTTGGAGTCTTCACCGGAGTGTGTGTCCGTCTACGCAAAGAATACCTGCTCCTTAAAGTCTGCACAATGGGGCAGTGTCTTCTCTCTAAGGAGGGACTGCATATAGACATATAAAAAAACATACATGAAAAAATAATAAGAATAGGATTTGTAGTAAGTTACAGAAGTCAATAAAAGGTAGAAGTTTGCTCATTTTGTTTAAATGAAGTGCAAAGGAAATTTAAAGAACTAACTATGTGTTGCCATCTAGAGGACAGTTTAAGAACAATATTGCCACCAGCTGTGACATTTGCAATCATTCTACATCTAAAAAAAGGCCAAAGGGTTTCTACAATTTGTGGTAAAAGACATTCCAGGACATTTCCATGTTTTCTATGTATTTTTTTTTTACCTTTTGTGTTTTGTTTATTTATAAATAAATAAATATTTACTTTTAAAGTTTATAAAGTAAATAAATTAATAATAATAACAATGATAAATACAATTTTAAACAAAATAGTATAACATTTTAATATTAATAATTTATCAGATTTTGGCCATAGCATGATCAGGCCAGCCAAAATGTTTATATTAGTGCATGCCTAAAATTAATTCTGACTTCTCACATCCCCTGGCATAAATGTATATATACACACACATCACAATCTTAACAAAGCAGAAGTCTCACTTGCTAGCAGATCTTCTAATGATCTTGGTTTGGCTTCTGAGTTTAAAACCTCCAGCTGACAGTGGAGTGGTAGTGGGGTTCATGTGGGTGGGGGTTGAAGACAGAGCAGATCCCTTTTCCCTTTTTTGACCATGCTTGTTAGCTGTCCATCGATAGACTGTGCCCTTATGGGTAGTCCTAGAAGTTGAGCTAGATGCATTTGCTGTTGTGTTTTGTCCAGCTGCCTTCCAGTGATAGCGGCTGGCATGGCCAGCATGGGACGTGGAGGCACCTTTAGACTTTTTTAATAAGGTTGTTAAAGTTGTAGCACATCTCTTTTCTTTCTTCGGTCCCTCCGGTCCACCTTGAGATGTTCTTACAGGGATTTTAATAGATTTGGGTGCAAGGGGTTTGCGTGGTGTTTTCGTTGAAGTGTTTGCTTTTCCAGCTGTTGACAAGGAGGAAGATGAAGACACCCAGGCGTATTTTGAGGTCTTAGGAGCTCCACGGGAAAGATTAGGCTTGCGAGACCCCCTCCTATTGCAGCTGGAAGCTCGTTTGACAGTGGCTGTCCCAGGAGAGCATCCAGAGGTCACTGGCTTAAGCGTGCTTTTTATATTTACCATCTCTTGGTTTTTCACCCATGTAAACTGAGATCTCTTATGACATGGCGAGGCTACTTGTGTCTGAGTTGAGTCTAGCTTAAGCTGGAGCTTTGTGGGACTCAAGGAAGCCCGAGGCTGAAGGTTGGAGACAGAAGAAGCCATAGTACAGTCTCTATTGGCTGTTGGCATTACAGTCCTATTGGATAAGGCAGCAGTGGAAAGGTGTGGTTTGACTTGAACTAGAGCTGGAGGTTTCATGGGTGAAGGGATAGAGGGATTGTTCACAGCTGATGAGGTTTTTAAAGTGTGTTTTATCTTCATTTCAGGGTCTGATGTTGAAGCAGAGTCAGTTAGTGCATGGGCAGATGAGCAGAAATTATAGTTTTTTCCTGTTGAAGATAAAATCAAAGTCCTCTTTCCACTTGCTTTACTTTTCCTCTCCTTTGAAGTCTCACTCTGGACACTGAGTGAAGACGTAGATTTATCTGCGGTTTGCTCAGCTGGTAACTTTTTAAATAAAACACTGTTGATTCCAACAGTTCCAGCACTATTCCCAGTAGCAGTGGCTCCAGGTGTAGTGATGTGGTGATGAGGCTGGTTCAGGTGGTCCACAGCTGGGTGAGACACATGCCTCCCAATTGTCCTGAGGGTCTTTTTGTTAAGCGAGTATGTTTTTCTCCAGCTGCCAGAAGAATGAGGCACATACGGTTGTGGCAGTGATGAATATGATTGTGCATAGTATGAGGCATGACCCCGACACTGACCCCTCCTTGAATCATGTCTGGCACGACCCCGATGGGTGGAACTTGAAGAAACATCACCATGAGTACTTTTATAGTCATTAATGAGGTCTGCAAAGTAAAGAATAAGCAATTAAGCATGTATGGTTATGTTAAAACTAAACTGAACTGAGCTGATTATTTAAAAATGAGTAAAATGGACTGTAGTAAATGTAATATATGTGTGTGTGTGTGTATGCACATTTAGAATTGCATTTTTTTAATTCAATGTAAAATATTTAGAATTTTAAATAAGTGAAATATATTATTCAAATAAGTATTCGTCCTAAAATAAGTAATTATAAATTCATGAATCATTCGAATTTAGTAAAAACCATACAAATGCAATCATAAACAAATATAAAAAATATATGCACATGAAAATATGGGACATTTCTGTCCCTTTGGTTGTCACTTTCGCTAAGAGACTGCTCTACAACAACCAGCAATAAACCAGCAGCAACGACGAGGAAAAAACGAATATGCGACAAGTCAGAAATTACAAACATAAACATCTTAAAATGAGTGAATATATTAGCTTATGTGGATAACGGTTAGTTCAGCCACGTTGTTACTGAATACTTCATTCACGAAGTAAATGTGACTTATATCGAATGAAGGGTTTTGGGAAAGGTTTAAGGTCTTCACTTTGAACCACGCTAAAATATCGCAATAGTAATAAAGCAGTCACACTTACTTTGCAATTCCTCTATTTCTCTCTTTAGCGTTTCACGTTCAGCCATCTTCACACCAAAACACAGATGTCATAAAACCGCGACGACGCCTGTGATTACGTGTACAGTCACCATCCAATCAAAACACAGCTCTCACCAGACGATTCTATAGGTTTGTTTTGGAGCTGTACTCCTCCTGAACTACGGCTGGCTGTTCGAAACTTTATAGACCGACTGTAACTGTGTCTGGAGAGTAGTTACATTTAGAGCAGGATTATAAACATCACTGTATTTATACTAAAAACATTTTAACTGTTTGGATGGAAGAGGACGAAGACTGACAGTTTTGCAGTCTAACGAGATTCGTTTTGGGATACAGAAATCGAAAGTAACGTTACTAACTTACTGGTAAGGAATTCCGCACAATCAGATCGAATGTTTGCGCTATTTAATTGGGAATAATTAAGTTTATGAAATCGCTTCTGAGTGCTAGTTAAATTATTTAAAAACTTCGTTTTAATAAACATATAGTGTGCCAGATCAATATATCAATTAACTACAAACAAACAAAAGTTACTAGCATTAACTTTAACTGTTGGCTTTTTTTTACAGAGGGTGTCTACGCAGCTCCTTCTATCTACCGTCGCAGATGTTTTACATTTTTTACGTTCTGAGGGTATTTAAATGACGAAGGAGAGAAATATGCTTTATGTAGAGGAAGTGAGCAAGTGACTCCAAGGCTTTAGGCCCATGCCAACACTGGTGTAAAGCAAAAGCTTGACGTACTTCAGTTTTCCAAGTGACATTTTCAAGAAATGGCTTCAGCTGACAACAATATATACTTCATTATAACTGCAAATCCACCTTCACCAAATAGCCACATAAACGCTGGTCAAATATGCTTCATAGGTAAACAGCGATTTGATTTATGGCAAAAGAGAAATGACAGAAATATGCCTGTAGTTTGTATGGGCACACCATTCGATGTATACCTTAATGAAGTTCTTCTGCAGCAACTGAAGCCCAGATCAGCAGAATTACTGCTGGCTCTTGAATCAAATGAAATGCGACTCTTGGCACTGAAAGATCCTGAGGCTTTAAAGGAGGCGTCAAATCTGTCTGAAGGCAGTCAGGTTTACGTGGAATATAATGGGCAATGGCTCAAAGGTGTGATTCGATATGTTGGCGGTCTTTCAACTTCATCTTATATGTCTGATCCTATAAGAGGAGTCTTCTTTGGGGTGGAACTGCAGGTGAGTAACCTGTTTGCATGAGTGAGACTGTCTGTAGTATTGTTGAAAAGAGAATAGAGGTGGAATAATATGAGCAACCCACTAAGGGTAACATGGTCTTATAATAAGTCGAAAAATTCTCATCTATTCTCAGGGGGAAGATAAAGAAAAAGGCCAAAATGATGGTTCCTACCTCCACCAAACATACTTCACATGTCCTAAAAACTCAGGCATTTTTGCCCCTTTTACAAGAATCAAACCAGTGGATCATAAACCATCAGCACCGCTGCTACCAACTCAGTCTTCCCTGTCCATGACATCTACTGAACCTCTCAAAGTTGGAGACAGAGTTACCTTTCTTAGTGACATAAATGATCACCATGGCATGATTATGGATATAAAGGACAGCCCAGATGGTAAAATGGTTCTCATATCTACTGTGAGTACTGACTTCCTTTTAGATTGAATAAAATAAAAACAGCATACAGGTTAGATTTGCTTGTTAGTTCTGCTTTTATCTAAAGACAAAAGCAAAACTGGATTGATAGGATAATAGAAACAAGTCCAAAAAAATGTATAATAATAATCTTAGTGTTCATATACTGTAAATAACAGCCCCACAATAAAATTATATCTCTTATTAGACTTAGACTTAAATAATATATACTTTATTAAGCCTGCAAGGGAAATTGTTATGTCACAGCTGCAAAAAAAAAAAGGTAAGCTAAATTATATTTAAAGAAAATTACACATATGAGTATTACATATTGAATAAGTAAAGATGTATGTAGAGGAAAAAACAAAACAGTATGGACAGATTAATGTACAATAGTGAGTTCACCTATTACACAAAGATGAGCTATCGTACAAAGTTATAGTAAGGAAAATATCCTAAAATGTTCCTTTCCTCAGGATAGGGATAAAGAGGGGAAGCAAGGGGGTGAGATGTTGGTCCCATTGGATTTTGTAATTAAAGAGGAGCCATTAAATAAAGGCAATTTGTTTGTACAGGTTTCTGTGTACTTATAACACAGAAACAACACATACAGTAACACAACTTAGGTAAAAGCATTTGGGCATGGACACTCGTGCAAACAATTTATTTTATCCTTTCAATATAGTGGTGTTAGTTTGATGTGCGTTTTGTTTTTTCTTGTGAGCAGATGGAACTGAAAAAATGGACACTTCTCAAGGCTCCGAGATGGGGGGTGTTACTGATTTTGACGAAATTACTGTTGGCTCCCTAGTGCAGATCCTGGGAAAAGAGCTAGCTTATGGAATTGTCCGCTGGGTTGGCAGTTTACCTGATTGTCTTGAGACGATTGCTGGACTGGAACTGGTATGTCCTCTATATGCCAGTGCAGCTCGTCATCTTTCAAAAATTCCTGTAGTTTTGAAATGACATACAAACTTTAAGCCACTTTCACAATTTGTTGAACTAATTTGAAATACTGCAATATATTTATTATTTTTTTCTTAGGAGAACAGCAGTGCCGGTGTGACTGATGGGACATATAAAGGAAAACGTTACTTTAACTGTCCTCCTCGTTGTGGTTTATTTGTGAAATTATCATCTTGTCGGCCTGATGATCGTTTTTCTGGTGCAAAGGAGCAGCACTTTAATGGACATTCTGGTAAGACCTGGTGATACAGTTTGTGTGACAAAATTACAATGTACTGTACCTAATGTGGGTGTGTCAGGTGTTCACCAGTGACATTTTCACTGGTAGATTACATCCACAAATATTATGTTGCCACCTAATGTAGTGTAACTTGTAGAACATTACATGTGTGCCTCATTCTTCTTCTCTGTAACAGATCATAATGGGGCAATTGTATATGAGGAACAGGAGAATGTACCACCTATTAGAACAGAAGATGTGTCCAAGCGATTGATTGGTAAGAAGAAAGGCATTCAGGGTCACTGCAACTCCTGTTATATGGACTCTGCCCTGTTCAGGTTAGAACTCATCATCTTAGACACGGCACACACATAGATTTTATTTTTACATCTTACATTTAATCTCGGAATATTTTTATTTTTTTATCCAGTGTGTTTTCCTGTTCATCAGTACTGGATTCTATGCTTTTTAAGTCTACCGAACATGAAACCATTCAAAACATTCTGCTAAAGAACATTGTCAACCCTCTCCGCAAGTGAGCTTGTGGCCTGCATTTGGCTTCTTATTTCTATAATTTTTTAGTCATTATAAGCAGACATTTCAATCACCCTTATTGTACATGTATGCATATGGGAGAGCTTGAATAAACTAATTTTCTCTCATTTACAGACAAGGCTTTGTATCAGAGCGCAGTGTGATGAATCTTCGGAAACAATTACAGAATCGGGAACACTGCCCCACTTACACCACAGATGAGAAGGGTATGCTATCTTTTATGTCATAGCCATATTCGGCTAACAATGTCAAGTTTCAAACAGAATATTGAAGGAAAATGTCCAAATTTACATTTCTCTTCAAGTCATCAAAATGCAGATCCAAAATATTACACAGCTGTTTCCACAAATTATTTATATCTCATTATCTATATAAGAGATCTTGGCTGTTTTATAGAATTGCACAAAGCGTAGTGTTTTTCTTGATGTGTGCAGATCCCGAGGAGTTCCTCTCTCTCATCATGCAAGAGATTCTCTCTCTAGATCCGCCACTCAAACTCTGGTAGAGAGCTTTTTCATTGATTTCTTTTTTTTTTGTCAGTAGGGACATGAGTCATAAGGAATTTAGCTATTCTAGTTCCTTCATGGTTTCATTGTTTATTCTTAGTAATTTAAGGAAGTACCAAAATATTTATTCTAAAACTATTATACCATGTAAAGGGATAGTTCACCATTTATTCACCCTTATGCCCTTTCAAAAATGTATGAATTTCTTTTTTTCTGTTGAACACAAAAGAAGATATTCTGAAGAATGTTGGTAACCAAATATTTGACTGTAGCCATTTACCCTCATAGTATTTTTTTTTTTTTTCGGTGGCTTCTGAGCTATTTAGTTACCAGCATTTTTCAAAATATCTTCTTTTGTGCTCAACAAAGCCTGGGTGATCTATCCATTTAACACACACACACACACACACATTTGTTTTTGTGAAAAGTGGGGACATCCCATAGGTGTAATGGTTTTTATACTGTACAGACTGTATATTCTAAGGCCCTACACCAACCCTACACCTAACCCTAACCCTCACAAGAAACTTTGTGCATTTTTACTTTCTCAAAAAAACTCATTCTGTATTATTTAGAAGCATTTTGAAAAATGGGGACATGGGTTATGTCCTCATAAGTCACCCTCTCCTTGTAATACCATTCTAGCATGATGATCTCTTTGCCAAGGTGGAAGATTGACATTCAAGAACCTGTACCCAAATTGAACATCATGAAAATTATTATTTTGTATATTTTGTTGTCTTAGCATTTTAATAGAATGCCTTCTAGTTAATTATCAAAAATTGGGGGGAGATTATGCATTAATGTATGTTTATCACTTTATCTGCCCTGTATCTACCTTTAGCAGCCATTCGGGAAGTAGACAAAAAGTGCAAAGCTGTTACTACTACCAAATCTTTATGGATCATAACCACCATTTAGTCCTGCCAACAGTTCAACAGCTACTGGAACATTCGTTTTACAGCAACAGTCTCAAACTAGCAGAGGTATCATTCTTCCTTTTGTCTGTGTGTTTGAGATTCTGCTTTCTGTTCCTCATTTGTATTATTTTGGTTGGAGTGGACATTCCATGGTTGACCTGCAGATGGTACTGTTTCTCTCTACTATTTATTGTACCATTTCTGGTGTGACACAAATGAATTTACTATAGGTCTTCAGACCCTGCTTCTGGGGACCCACTGTCCTGCAAAGTTTATTTCCAAACTGCTTCAACACACCTGGCCTGTGACTTTTCAAGTGATCCTGAAGAAGTTGATTAGCTGGTTCAAGTGTGTGATTAGGGTTGGAGCTGAACCAACCCCAGGAGCACGGGCGAAGACCTATGGAATACACTGTACATCCTGCATGTGCTTTTCTTAATATCTTATTAAAATGGATCCACAATCTAGATGTATATATCATTGTATGATCTACCTGTTGCTCAAAGTATTTTTTTCTCTTCCTTATGTCTCCAGGTGCCTGCCTGTCTGATTCTTACTATGCCTCGCTCAGGGAAGAGTTTCAAAATGTTTCCAAAAATAATTCCCTCTACAGAACTGGACATCACTGGTCTTCTCGCGGATGGTAACTTGTCCTACACATCTTTACAAATATTAATGACTTGGGGGGGGTTCCTAGTAATGTGCATCCCTCTTTCTGTGTGCTCTATTAAATCATCTGAGGTGTGTGTTATATATTTATTTGCTCATTAGGTCCTCAGCAGTGTGTGTTGTGTGGTCAGCTAGCAAATGAGGAGTGTGCTGAGTGCTTCAGAGACACAGTGTTCAGTGATACAGGATTCAAGTATTTCTGTGAGAAATGTTCCACTCAGGTAGGGTGTTTAACATGCATTTTGCATTTATCGTAATATTCTTTAAACATAAATTTATAATCCATAAATGCAGTCTTTTCTCAGGGGTATTTTCATAGGTTTGATCAATATTACATTTTTCTAATTATTAGAAGGGATTATTTACAGTAAAGTAAATCATGTACTGTATGTATCAGAAATCATGAACTTCATATAGTTCCTACATTTGAATGCAACGTAATATGTTTAACTGATTTGTTTGTGTAGGTGCACTCTCACCAGCAGCGTCGATGCCACAAGCCCAGGCGCCTGCTTCTTCCTCAGGGCTTCTCTTACTCACAGAGTTCAGGGTCTGATCGCCGCACGCCTCCACGGGAGAAACTCGAGCTGTTTGCTGTGCTGTGTATAGAGACCAGCCACTATGTCTCTTTCGTCAAATACGGACCTCAGGATACTGACTGGATCTTCTTTGACAGTATGGCTGACCGTGTTGGTAAGTAATTGTGTGTGTGGACTGTGTGCTTGAATTGAGTTCAATACTTTTGCTGGGTTTGCACATGTAGATCACACACTTACCTGTTTGTAGGTGAAATCGATGGCTATAATATGCCAGAAGTGCGGGCATGTCCTGAAGTTGGCCAGTACCTACATATGCCTCTGTCTCAGCTGGCTAATCAAGTGCCCCGAGAGATGAAAGGTGTGGCGAAGAGACTCTTCTGCGATGGTTACATGTACCTTTATCAGAGCAGGACCATGTCTCTATATCGATGAGTAAATCAACACGTACTGTACATGTCAATAACTGAGAATGTGCCATCTGATTGTCTGTGACTATGCCTGTTTAGTCATGGATTCTAATAATGTTATTTTCAAAGGAAATCATGAAACGATATGCTTCTGCTCCATATTTGAGCATTTAAAAGTCTAAAATGTACACTTTCTGTTGGAATTATTTTGGCATTCCCGTATTGCATTGCCTGGGTGGGTGGTGCATACTCTTTTAAACATGCTGGATGAAGACGGTGCAGCTGATATCCTTGATTTAGTGACTTAGACTTGAAAAAAACTACTCAAATGCCAAAGTACCTTTTATGTTTATAAGAAATAATAATAATAGCATTTTCTAATTGTACTAAAATGGAAAGAGTTTTTATATTTTTTATTCCAATGCGTATTGCTGGGCTGTGAGCAGACCTACTGTAGCTTGCTGCCTAATTCATGTTCACAGAAAAGGGGGTCAAGACATGTTTGTTTACATTTAAAACTGGCAAGATAAAAATGTTGTTCCTATAACTATGAAGATCTATGAAGTTGATGACTTGCATAACTTAATTGTAGTGGTTCTTGTGGTCCATTTATTAATTCTGTATTTTCTGTGGCTACTGAATAATATTGTGAGCAGTACTGAATGTGATCACTGCGTCATCAATTATCAGTTAAAGTATTTTGATTACGTTTTCTCTTGAATTTGTTTGTTTTAGTGTATCTGGTTTAATTCCAATGAAAAAGATCAACCAAAAAAATAAATATATCTTGACAGGAATTACATCCTGTACGTCCTCTTTCTCTCGTCTGGTGTGTGTTTGTGTGAGAGACTAAGATCTCAGCTCCTTACATTCCTCCCCTTACCAAACAGGGATAAACCTGGATGAGACTTTGCTTGTTTGTGTTTTTTGTTACATTATCATAAACTGTAACTGATGGTACAGTAGTTGTTGTTTAGACTGCAAGAGGTGGAAGGGACTCCACTGAAATCTTTCCTTAAGACTGGATAAGGAAAAGTGATTTGGAATAATCTGTGCTGTGCTGCTGCTAATACACTTGGATAACAGGACTTTAGGTGCCTTAAGCAACAGGCTTCACTGTAAACATTTACACTAAGTTATAATATTTATCTTGTTCCCATATAGAGATAAATGACTTCATGACTGCTGCTTTAAATCACTAAATAAAAAATGTGTTTAAGCATCACAATGTTATGCACAATATAGGAATATTTCTTAGAATAAAAATAAAGTATTACTTGATGTGAGATGTCAGCAAATGCAATATAAATAGTGGAGATAAATGGTGCAATTGAAAATCCAAAATTGTTTTATATGATGCATTATAAATAAAAAAATAATAATAATAAAAAAATCTTTAAAACAGACCAATAACTGTTGACATATCTGCATCCCACATTCTTCCACTCCAAAATGTATCTTGATATGGAAACAAAATTGGTTGTGAATGCGAAAAAAAGAAAATTGCATTGTATTGGAATTTTTCACTCCGGAAATTGCTCATATATTTCAGAATTTATTACATAAGAACAGCAAGTCTCATTGAATTAAATGTAAAATGTTTAAGTAGAAAGACTGAAAAGGTATTTTCTTGTGAAACATAATCATTTTAAATAATGTGAAATACAGTTTATTATATCTTAAAGATGAGAAATTGATTTCTGTTAAACAACTAATAACTAATTATTTGGGGTCAACAATGTTCTCATATGCACTTCCTTTCTCTCTTTATTTATCTTTTATATCGATGCTGTCATTGTGAATCCTCTTGACTTGGTTTAGAACAAAGAGAATGCGTGAATATGTAACCAACACATGTTGAATTCACAAAGCAATGTCAAAAACACAGGAAAGAGCAGACCTGTGATCAGCAAATACTGCTTTGCAGGCACAGTGAGTGTACTAATGCCTGACTCTAAATCAATAAAGCGCTGGGTGCGTGATGACCTCATTATGCAGACAGAGCTCAGCACTGTGGGTCGAGTCAATTTCAACTGATTTCACCCGACAAATCCAGTCAGTCAGTTAAATAAGATTACCTGTTAGGAATAGTGCCAGGATATAAAAAATGTTCTAATTTGTGTCGTCAGTTCATTGCATTAAATTCATGTGTTGTGACATTCTTTGCCTTAATTGAATCAGAAGTATTTTTAATGCATGACGGAGAGCACTGGTCCCTGATGAAAATGAATTAAAAATGAATTAAAGATTGAATACGGTTTAGCGAAAAGAAGTTACCAAGGAAGCCACAAGGGTTGCAATAGGCCATCAGAAGATACTCCACTCACATATTAATGTCACTGAGGTTCCCATATACATGACTGCTGCGACACTAAATAATTATTTATGAGTAAAATCTGATATGGACATTTCTGATTCTATCATGCAACCCATATTGAATAACAAGATTTTCTAAGGCTAATTCTGTTTAGTTAAGATGTTTTGAGGCCCCGAGGAGACCTAGAGGGGATTATGACTCTCAAAGAGGCAAAGTTTTGTGAAATTAAAAGTAATTGTAGAAGCCCTGCAATGACCAAACCAATCCCCCTCCGGCCATCCAAAATGCTGAGGAGTTTGTTACTTCATTGGAACAGATAAGGAGAAATGTAACAATCCTTCACTTATACGAAATGAGTGCCGTCAGAATGAAAGTTGATAAAAGCATCGCAATAATCCACTAGTAAACCATGCAACTCCAATCGCTCAGTTAACGTCTTGTGAAGAGAAAAGCTGTGTGTTTGTGGGAAACTAATGCATCATGGCATTTTAACTTTAACCATTGCTTCTGACTAAAATACCAGTCTATTGTCCATAATAAAGTTTGCTGCAGTAAAAGAAAACCCTTTTTGTGCTTGATCTGTGCAAATTTTATCCAGTTTGAAGTTCAAATGTCTTAATGATGAATTTATTACAAACTCACTTCCTTTCCTTTCACAAGATGTTAAGTGATCGACTGGAGTTTTGCTTTTATCAGCTGTTTGGACTCCAATGACAGCACACATTCAGTGCAGAAGATCCATTAGTGAGCAAGTAATATAGTGCAAGAATTCTCCAAAACTATTAAGAATTAAGAAAGGAACTCATCTACATTTTGGATGGCCTTAGAGTGAGAATAATTACTGCAGATTAAAATTTTTGGTTGAACTATTTATTTTTTTACTTTAACATAAAACATTGTTGGGGGCTTCACACATTGCACTGTAACAGGAATGCACTCAGTCTTATCTTCTGATGGCTCAAAAAACAGGCAGTTCTTGGCCAGAATTGGTTTCAGTGAGGACTAGTCTGGCTATACGAATCTATGAGTTAATAACCTGATTTAAGGTCTCAAAACCAAAGGTAGGATGAAAATCCCCTTTAATCCCTCAACATGTTGAACGAAACAACTGTCCTTTATTATTCAACAAGACACTTCTGTGGTTAGAATCAATGAGGTTTTTTCAGAGGTTGCATAACAGGTTATGTGGAGAGAGCAATCATTAATGAGTATGACACTTTCTACACTGCACACCTGGTATGTGCAAATGCTGATGTTCAGAGTGTTGCTTCAGACCATGGCTGCTGTGTTGGTGCAATTGAGGGCTAGACACAGAAACAGGATCTTGCCTTTGTGCTGTGTCAACAGCTTTGGAATAATGGCATGCGTAAGAGGGAGGATGAACAGGTGTGTTGTGCATACTTGTTTCAATTCTCATTCTTGGTCAAGTCCTTAGATTCAGTTGTTTTATCCTGATCAGTCGAGGTAGAGGAATCCTAAATCTGTTCTTAGGGAGTCAGTAACAGACTGAAAGAAAGACGTGAACATCATTGTGGGGGATTTAATATTTTTATAATATGTCATTTAATTATATATCATTTAATATGATGATAATATGTTTTCAACGTGTTGTGAGATTTATTTATTCTTTTTTTTTTAAATGCCTTGTTTATTGCATTTGTCTGTTTTAAGTTGAGGATGATTTTATGTTTGTTGTTACATTACAATTATTCATATCTATTGCTAAAAAAAATAGACAATGATTAGGTCCATTATTTGAATCTGAAGAGCAAAGTATGCAAAGCCTATACTTCCAAGACCAGCGACAAAACAGAAAATAAAAAAATAGCACAAAATTACTTAACAAAAAAAAAAAAAAATCAAATCACATTTACAATGTCTGTGGCACAAAAAAAAAGGTTCTAGATTTGATTGTTTAAAATGTTAAATTATTACTTTAATCGTTAAAGTAGGTGGCAACAAGTGTCTTATTGAGTCATTGAACCATTAATTCAAACCGATTCATTCATTTCAATGCTAAATAGTTTATTTTGCTGTGGCTTTGTTTAAAACACAGTCGTTATGATCATCGTGTATTGCATAACGCATTATATATTTAAAAGACTGCACCATTATTAATCAAATAGACCCTAAAACCAAGAAAATTTTGTTCCAAGGGAATTTTTATGCCATACAAGAAATATATATTGACACTATACTGAACATTCTTATATCTATAGCTACAGACCTTTTAATTTATTTATTTTTTGTTTGTGTGTGTGTGTGTGTGTGTGTATGTGTTTCTGCCTGTCGCCAAGTTCCAGTGAGTGTAGTATTACAGTTACTTTACATTGGGTAACTATATTAGTTCAAAAAGTGGATTCATTTACAAAAATGAATCACCACTGTGTAAAAGCAACAGTTCCTTTGTGGCTTTAAAGGTAATATTTTCTTTGGCAAAATTGAGCAAAACAGACAACATTATAACCTATCTAAAATATAACTCAATATTAACTTCTTATTTGATACTGATATTGTATAACACAATCTCCCTGAACAAAGCAGAGGTCACTCGTTTTGCTGATCATAAGCTGAGATACCTAACGGACATCAAACATGTCCTCCATTAATGTGCATAAAGAATAACTCCACAGATGAAAGAAGATGAAAGTCAAGAGACTGATAAAAGGAGCACATGCATCGGTTTGTTGCACACATCCCAATAAATGCTGACATTTTCTAACAGAAAAGTGCTGATTTTATGGTAATAGCATTTAAGTGCATGTTTGAACTGTTCAAAGTGAGAGATTCAAAAAGGTCTGAAAATCATTTTAAATTGATAAAGATGAGAACAGGTCAAGGACATCAATAGAATGATTTGGGATATGCTAGAGTAATGTACATTATTCTGATTTAAGGGGGATTTCAAAGTGTTAATGAAGCCTCCAAAGCACTGCACAAATTGGATGATTTCTATTTTTTATTTTTTATTTCATTTATTTATTTATTTTTTTACAGATTAATTGACTTATAGGTTCTCAAAGCTTAAACTCATAATACTAATATAGAAAATACTCAAAGGATACTAATAAAATCTGTTTTCTTCCCATTATGTAAAAGCATCATTTTTGAGGTGTTTTTTCAGAAGCCTCGTCAGAGTCCCACTGCAAGACATCTACTTAAAATAATGACATAAAATAATGTTGTTGAGGTAGCTGCCTATCTGCAGTGTTAATGAATTAATTATCATCTCTGAGATGTTTGCATCTTGTGCGGGAAGCAACATTTTCACTGTGTCTTGGTCCACCAAATCTCTTCTGTGACCCACATTTAATTTATACAAGAGTGCCACAAACCATTGTACAGTTCAAATTAGAGCTTAATATTTCCACTTATTCATTTAATTATTTATTTTTGTTTAACAAAAAAATACAACCCCAATCCTTTTGCACATGCTATTGAATATTAAAATTACTGCACTCATATTGTTTTTGTACAAAAAAAAAAAAAAAAAAAATTATATAATTTTACTTTTCTTCTAGTTAAATCAAGCTTATTGGTAAGTATATTATTATTGCACTGATGTACTAACACCATTAACAGTCAGATATTGTGGGTTTGGTAACCAAGACTGCACAGATATTATTCAAATCATCAGGTAATAAAATATATATATATATATATATATATATATATATATATATATATATATATATATATATATATATATATATATATTGTATGCATCTATTTTCAAAATATGATGTACAAGTTCAAATATTTCTATTTATTAATTCCTATTATGTTCTTTAATTTGCTGAATTGAAATTTAGGGTTTCCTGTTTTGTATTAAAACTAATCCAGCATCCCCAAAAAACGTTTTTTTTTTTTTTTTTTTTTTTTTTTTTCATTTTTCTGCTTTTTTTTTTTTTTTACATGTCAATACCTTTGTGTTTCTACAGAATCTTCTGATGATTCAGAATTTATTTATTGTTTTCTCTTTCTTCTGGGTGAGATGTTTTTGTTGTTTGCTATATAGAGAACAAATAAGAGTGAAAGTGGGAAAGAGATTGAGAAATATAATAATGGTCTGTTTTTCAGTGGAATAGTATGGAAACTGAACCTGTTTATCACACAGCACAGTGGGTGTTTACCACACAGTCTGATTGGTCAGTATGTTTAAATCCGGTTTCTTTTGAAGACAGCTGTCATGGAAATGAATATGGCGATCTGTCCTTAAAACTAATTCTCTCATTCTTTCTCTCAGCATGACAAGGCAGCTGGAAGCAATGGGGGTCTGCTGTCCAGCTAAGAAAATATTTTCCCTAGCTGGGTAAAAACAATTAAATACATATGCACATTGTAATTTCACTAAGGGACACAGATGCTCAATTGTGACCATACGTTTACTTGTGATAGTCTCTTCTGTTCATTAAATAAATAAAAAAAATCACAGTTCAGAAAATGAAATTTAAAAAAGGTCTATGATATGACCTGATAACTGAAAAGAAATATAATTTAGATACAGAGGGAAAATACATTGGTGATCATCATTACAGCTGTGAGAGGCATGCATAATTGATCACAATATGATATTTTATAATTAACTGACCCATTATTGAGATGAGGTGAGGGGCTTATCTCCTATCTTTCTTGTTCCTCCTCAAAATACAAAAACATCTCCAACCTGAGGTTTTGTTATGCATTTGTGCTATCACTTGGACACTCTTTATACTGCTCATGAATTTAGATCATTTTAAATAAGTGTTTTAGAAGTTTTAATAGATTCTGGAAGTAAATTTCTGCTGTGCCAAGAAAGAGAGTAAGCACAACTGTGTGAAGTTTCGAAAAAGTTGACTTATTTAGAAATGGGTCCTAGTGATTGTTTAAAAATAAATAAATAAATAAATAAATTATGCACAGGCCTTTCAGTATGCACAGGCTTTTCTCCACCTTTTTTTATTTTTTATAAAGTCCTCAAAACAAAATGTTAACATTAATGTCTGTACAGTTTAGCAGCAATAGCCTATGATAGGTGGGTAAGAGCTGGAAAATCATAAGTATATTGCAAAATTAAATATATTTAATATAAACAATAATATTTTACTATTTCAATAATAACTGTATTTCAGGAGTTCATGATAACTGTAAGTATCTTCGCTTGGCGTCCCATTCTCTCGCGACCAGTTTGGCTATTTGGTTTGATTACTCTAAAAAAAAGTTTCAATAATCACATGAACTGAAATCAGAGTTTATCTAATGAGTGAAGGACACTGGCGTTTTGCGCGTAAAGGGGAGGCGCACCGGCACCGTGCCTTCATTTCTCCGCGCGCCACTCTCCTGCCCAGAGTGTGCTGGGAACCCACAGCGACAGGTTTTTTATGAGAAAGAAGATTCAATTACGAATATTACGAGCTTCATACGACATTATGTAGGACATTTGTGCCGAACGGCAGCGAGCAGTATGTTTGGAGACATCGAGACTTCTGGAAAACAGCCAAAGATCTAACAGAGGCTCGAGCGTTATTCGGTTAGACACTAACAAGCCTCATTCTCTCCTATTATACTGGAGTCTTAATTATGTTTCTCTTCAAAACCTGGTCAACTGTAAGACTGGTCGCTGTCTTACTGAGTTTGGGGATTCAGCAGAGCACATGGAAAGCAGTAAGTTATCTACGTGAGATTCTATTATTTAAACATTATTATTTTCATGTATTTTTCTTCACAAGTTTTATGATTATCTTAAGAAAAGTAGTTGCAGTCTGATCATTTGCAGTGTAGCCTGTGGCCACTGTTGTGGGCAGTAGGATGGGGAAAAAATATATAAATATTTCACATGTAAAGAGTGGAATGATAAAGGTTAACAGTGTTATTATGTCCCTGACATAAAAAAAAAATTGTTAGGCTAGTTGTAAACCATGCCCATAGATTGATTTGTTACACTGCATATATAACTATGAAATAATTACAAATACTGGTTAAAATTGAGTATAGCTTATGAAAGCAAAACAATATGTCGACTTCATGATGCATTTCATGGCAAATAGCATTTGCTTTCAGAATCAGGTGAAATTTCCTTGAGATATATTTGCTGTTTGAATGACACATCTTACAAGTTAAAAGTGTTTTATAATGGCCATGACATCAAAGTGCATTTTGAATACTTTTCCAGATTCAGGTGAGATTTTCTTGAGGGAGATTTACATATTTATTTTAAAAGGCATTGCACTGCACCACTGACTTAGAAAATATATAGTGTATGCTGTGCCTGTTTGGGTGACAAATCGTAGTTAAAAGTGTTCATAATAGCACTGCCTCCAGATATAGGTGAGATGTTTTTAGAGAGAGAATAAATATAAAGATAATTTATATATATCTTAAAAGGCATCATACTGAGCTAATGATGTACAGGAAGTATAATCAGTGCCGTTTGATTGCCACAGTGTCCTCTAGGGATCGGTCCAGTGCTATATTTAATGTGCTGATGTGTCACAGAAGTTGATTTGATTAGCGGTACTGACCTGAGATCCCGGCCTTCTTTTAATGATGTTTTGATGACCATTTCCAGTACAGCTACACTGTCATGTTATAACCTGAGCGACAAAATTAGGTTCCGGTCATGAAAATAAGCGTGCAATTCATGTAACTAATTAGCCTCCAATGCAAACTCTATCCAGGTTTACCAAGCCTCTGTGTTAAGCAAATGCAAAGGTGGATCATCATTCCAATTTCTGAGGAGCACAGGCTTCACAAAAAGAGCACAAATCAATGTTGTAATTAAATGTAGTTGTTGTTTGGAAATCACTCTAATGATATGGCGTTCCTTTCCTGAATGGAGGTTCATTTCCTATAATAATGAATCCATGTGACATGTGTTTGTGAGCTTCTTCCTAAGGGCCACTGGATGCTATCTGCTATCTGACTAATAACAGGATTCTTATCTTATTTTTCTTCTTTATTTGTCCTAACTTTTCTGAGCAGGTCACTAGAGCATTTCAGGTTAGAGTGATTAAAGACAACAGGTGTCTATTTACTTGTCTGTTTGAGATATTTAGATATGTAGCCAATGGATTATTTAGCACACTGCTGACCCATTCTTGCGCCAATGATACATTAGTACAAATTTGTGTGGAGAGAAATGGAAGTGGCCTTGGACACCCTTTATTAGCAGATGTGCCATAATTGGTTTGGCTGAGATAGGAGACTTGACCTTTTGGGGACCTTTAGTGCCACATGGGAGCATTCAAATCCTGTGGATTGTTTAATTGAATCCAAGTGCTTTATTGCCCAGGTGTGTCACCAGTGCTGGTAGGATACACCTACTTTTGTTTTCTCTCTTTCTGCATTTCTCTTCTCTCTGACCCTTCCTGGGGACTATGAATGTAACTCTAAGGTCTGTCACTCAAATTAAATTTGTTGGAGTGATGCATCGATGTCTTTTCTCATCTCTATTCCGCTCACAGTTTCTATATGTCCAATTTGAGCCTTGGCCTTGGCTTGAGAAAACTCCAGGAAGATTTGTAGTCTCTGGTTGGGTTTAATATGCTGATTGCATGCAATGTAAATATAGGAAAATAGGTTATTAGCATTCAGCGGTGTAACATTTTTAAATAACCGCAGCAGTTTGTCTTTTCAGATTTTTCCACGCGAATCTCCATCAATCTTTTGAATATGCATACTCTTTATAGATACTCACAAATAGAAAAAAAAAGCAAACTTGGACACAATGTGCATCTGTTTTAAAATAAAATGAGCTCTTAGGAGAGAATTGACTAAACAGTTCAGTTCAAATCAGCATTTTATTCCCTAACTACTAAAAGTCCAGTTTTACCAAGTACAATTTTTATACAAATCATATTTTGATCGAATGCAAATGGAAAATGTCATTCTAAATTGTATACATTCAAATGATAATTGTCAGGTTGTATCTGAGCAATAGATCTGAACAAATCTAATTCTGTAACCATTTTGTTTCGCCAAAAATTGTGTCATATTCAGTTCATTTCGGAGTAATTGTTTTGCTTACCTATATCAGCTCTATAAAAATTCCATACTGCATTCCAAAAATTGCATAGCCATATGAAAGGTTCCTTTCTGACATAACGGTAAAATCTCAATCACAACACTAAAAACCAGCCACCAGGATTGATGCTAATAACATCAAACTCCATTGACTCTCATATATCTTGTGACCAATTGGGACACTTTGAATGTAGGTTCGCTCTGCCTTCTTATTACTCATATTTAGCAGAAGTCAAATGGATTACTTTAACTTAAATTTTGTAATCATATAAAAAAATGGCTATAATATAATCTGCGGAAATATTACCACAGCAGTGTTTTGGTGGTGCACAGATTCATGCACAGCCATGGATATTTTTCCTGTGAGTCCATTCAAAGTGTCAATCAATAACATTCTTTAAAATATGGCAGGTTAACAGCACCCAGCTATTATTTTTTAAGTTATTCATGTTTTTAAGCTTTATCAGATGGGTGTTTTAGGCTAGGTATTTGAAATCAGTTGTCCACCCTGAAGATTCAGCTTGAGATATTCGTTTGTGAGAGAGATATGCAAGACATGTTTGTTCTTTTCTTTTGTTGTACAAATGCACTGCATCTAACCCTGAGAGAACTTCCCTAACTCATCCCCAGTCCCTGCTCTCTTATCTCACCTGCCAGCAGACGACAGAGGTCACCGAAACCAACAGTGCAACCATCTGTTCTGGTTTTGAATTTGGAGAGAACACAAGCACTAACAAGCACTCTTAAGCAAATATACAGGCAAACACGCAAACTCTTCTAAACACAAACAGCCGTAAACACATTCACATAGGCGTTCTCACTAACTGCATCAGCTTATATAGCAAGAACATTCAATTCTGCCTGTTAGCTCAGTGAAGGGGACATAAACGCGTCCTTCACCACTGGATGAATAATAATCAACATAGCTGGAATGTTTATCCTTGATTTCCATGCTGACGTCATACTATTGATTCGATTTACACGATACGACACACAGTCCCCTGATGCGTTCCTCTACAATAAATACAACAATTCACCTTTTTTCTGGTATTGTCATGATTCACCATTTTTGTTTTCCTTTGGAGGTACGCAGGGCTGTTTCAGGAAGTTCTGAATCTGTACTCGTTCCACCGTAATCTCAGGCTCAATCGGATCATTAGCAGTCACCAACCTCTGACTCTCTCTCATACCCTCTCAGGAATAAGTGGGCAGCCATTACAGGTCTTTTTATGCAGCAAAGAGGTGAAACAGAAGCAACTTTCCCTTTTTATGTTGTCGATGAGACAGCATCCCACACATTTTATTATATGTTTATTCTCTCTTTACTGCTATTTCTATCTCTAATACATTTAATTATAGTAAATGATGGCAAGAGAGACTCAAATTGGTTCAGTGGCTGCTTCTATCAGCAATCTTCTCGCTCCCTCAGATCTTCTGAAAAACTCTTCTTGCATATACCTGGGTCTTGCTTTTTCTGTAGCCGCTCCTAGTCTTTGGAAAGGCTTACAGCTTATCTGTGGCTTCCCTTCCTGTTTTTGAATCCCGCCTGAAGACTAATCTGTATTCCTTGGCATTTGGATGAAATGTATGTTTGTGTTGGTTAATGTGTTTTTGTATTGATTGTGTTTTGAGTCATTTCTTTTTATTCTCTTAATCTCTATATTTACTTTAATTTGTATATGTACAGCGCTTTGACATACTCTAGCAGTTTTTAAATGTGCTATATAAATAAACTGACCTTGACCTTCTGAGATTTTACAGACTAATTTTGCGTTGTGGCTGGGATTTCTCGACGAGATGTTTCTAAGTCTCAGTATGATAAATAGTTATTGAAATAGATAAACTGTGTATTTTGAATCTGTTAACCCTCAAAACAACTATTCTGCACCCTTTTATCTTTCCAAACCACATGTGATCTTTTTTTCTGTTGAATGCAAATCTAGTTAAATGAATGTTCAAGCTGTTAGCAAATAATATTTGAAATGTCAGAATTTTCCTGATTTTAAATTTGACTTAATGGCAAGTGACTGAAATTGTGAAATTGCTCTTTAATCAGCTTTTTCTAATGGGCTCAGCATTTTTATGCAGGTTCATAATATGTGCTGCAGTTTGTACTTTCATTTGCCTCATACATTTTTTTTAAACATCATCAGGTGGAAATGATCCATCCAGAATGTGATGTGGTGGCTGAGCATATGAAGGCTCGAGAGCAATGCATTCACACTCAAAGACAAGAGGCCCGCAACAGCAACAATATCACTGGTGAGCTCTCCCATCTGATCTATTATAATCCTTACTACTTTACATCTCTTTGCGACTTTAATGTCTACCCATTTACTGATTGGCAATAGGCTTTTTTTTTTTTTAATATATAAATGACACACTGATTAACATGATTTGCATACTGGGAGTATTTCTGATTGACTAGCAGGCTGAAAAACTAGGTTTACAGTTTTATGCGTTATACTTTCCTATATAAGCCAGGTCAGGCAAGGTATTTAAATGATGCAATCATGTGTAGAGGTTTAAGAGATTAAAGGCAGTTATTCCAACATTAGCTGTTCAATTCTGGCTACTGATGAAGGGTGAGGATCAATAAAAAGGATCAATACAACTACTTGTCTTGTGCTTTCATTGTCAGTGATCAAAGGATAATGAATCATAATATTTTAGGTATGATTCTGTTCACTAAGGTTTTAAGTTACATTAAACTTAATATTTTTTAGTGTCAGGGATCTGCAAGACCCAAATGCAAGTGATCAGATAAGGGTATTTTATCAATGAAAACAGACTGGAACAGCAGGGGGAATTTGCAGTGAAGGGCAGACAACAATATGGGCAGGAGGGACGACCACGGACTCAAGCTTGGAGGAGGCAGCTCCAGAGGAAGGACCAGGCAGGCACACAGGAAACACGTAGCTTTAAGTGAAAATCAAATGCAACACCAGTCTAGTCGCCAGGTAGAGTCTCACAGAACCAGAGACTTAACACATGAGAGGTGAGCTGCTTCCAGAGAGTGGGGGTCAGTAGCCAGGGAATCTGGGTTTGGGAAAGACAGGACAAAACATGAAAACAAGGTGAGACTAAACACCACAACAAGACAAAACCATTGAAAATAAAATGTGAATGAAGCAAAAAGAAATAACCAAAACTTCTCAAAGATATAATCCAAGAGTAAAAACCAAGATCCAAAAGGGTACTGGAATTGCAAAATACAAGAGTAAATGAAAATGTAAATCAAAAGAGAAACAAAATTAGATTAGAGTGCACAAAAAATAAAATAAAAAAATAACTAGACAGAACTAGAGAAGACCAAAAAGGAAATGAGGATATAAAATAACTTTCACAAGATCAGAAGGCTCCATTGTGTTCCAAGGAAACAGGTAAACATCAAAACAAACCAGCAGACACGCAAGGAAAGGCAACCCAATATATGGAGCAGCACACACAAGGATCAGGTGAAAACAATCAAGCAGACATGGGCTAAAAAAAGAGGGTGTGACCAGAGGAAACAAGGAGGTGGGACAAGAGGAGCAGTGGCAGACACAGAGACAGAACCATGTGCTTAGACACAAAACAAACAACAAAACATTAAACAAGGACAAGACTGTCAAAGGAGGTTCCTGACCGTTAATATTTGTTTATATTTGTCTATTAGACCGAGGGAAAAAATTTTTCAGGGAGATTGTTTCTTTGTCTTGTTTTACATTTAATCTGTAAAGCAATTTATGTATAAACACTTTATGTGAAATGTATATATATAACCAGTTGAACAAAGGAGATATTGTTTTTGATTAAGGTAAACTTAATGGGTGATATATTTAAACTCTTCCAATTATTCCAGTATGTGGTTTTCCCTTTTTACTTTTGTCGGTTTACATTACATTCAACAAAACATAAATAAAATATAATTTTACACGTATAAAGTGTTATAAATTAATTTTAATAAAATAAAAAATACTAATAAATAACATTTAAAAGTTAGACAAATAGCCATATAAATAAACAAGATAGATTAGATAGACAATTGGAGGATTTTTAGTTTTATCTATAAGACATAACCTTGGTGAAAGTCATCTTAGTCCTCTACAATTTAAAAGGAAATTACATTTTAATACCTAAAAAGTCAGGATCTCTATATGAAACTGCCCATGTAAAACCTTATATTAAATGTAACTCTTGATTCATTGAACCTTCCATTGTTAAACAAAACTGCTGAACAAAAGAGTACATGGAATATGTGTTCCATTTCTGAGGCCTTTTCACTACTTTGTTTACATTTGAGTTGTTCCAAATGGACTTCCTTGAAGACTTCCCCAGAGTATTATATTGTTTTCCATGAATTCAATGTTGACCTCTGCACCACCCTTAGTAAGCTAATGAAATTATTTCTATAGACAGGTTTGGACACCCAAGTGCTCTCAAATCTTAAACACACATCACAGCAGCAGTAAGGCTTAAGCACATGCATATTCATTGCTGTTTAATATTCAGATTGGTTTATTAAACATAAATGACAGTCTTTTCAGCGAAGCTGCCTTCAAACTCTGGAAGGATTTGACAGTAAATTATTGCACTAAACCCTTATAATTCTGCATATTAGCTGCATGTTGTATTTGTATGTTTTTAGTGATTGTGTAGACTTTGAGCAGAGTTTCATTATCATTAGTCACTGTTGGCATTTAAACTGTATTTAGCAGAGTTTAAACTTATACAATGGGTTATAAATTACACTGAAAATCGATGCTCCTGCATAGGGAAATGTCGTCCCTGTAATTTTCATGACCACAAATTGGCCATAAATTGGATCTGTCTTTGTAATGTAGCAAATTAATAGAAAAATCTATTATAATGAAATTCTGTGCGTATTTGGTCGCTTAAGCTCAACAAACCACGACGAAAAACTCAATATGACACTAGCGAGGTGGCTTTGTACATGCACACTATGCCTGTGATCGCACAGAAAGCTGCGGTAATAAGGAAAACGATGCGATATACACATAGTCCCCCACCAAAATTCAGGACCTGATTAAATATAAATCTACATAGATTTGTGAAATGAACTATGACTTTTCCAAAAACTTTTCCAGACCTGGAAATTGTGGTTTTAAAATTGCATGGCTTTTCCAGGTTTTTCATGATCGTAGGAACTCTAATAAAAGCAACAGATGTGCGCTCAGTAACTTAAACTAGTCCACCAATGTGATTGCATGAATGCTCAGTTAGCTCTCCCTCTTCTATTCACATGCTGGATCCGTTATCCCGCTTTGTTCCGGGACCTTGCAATTTACAAATGAAGCACTGCTCATACCTGCAAGTAAAAGGGTACAACTGAGAAAGCAGCCTCTGTGGGCATGACAAATGTTGATGAAACAAATATATTTTTTAATTCTAGTTAGTTGAGAAAACACCATTCAAAAATTTAGAATACAAAACATAATGAGTGTCCTATAAGCTATTAAGAATAACTGATTATAACTGACAAGAGCTGAGCACCGAATCAGCATATTGGAATGATTTCTGAAGAATTATGTGACACAGAAGACTATTAATGGCTTTGCCATCACAGGAAAAACATTTTACCTTTTAAAAAATATTCAAATGGAAAAAAGTAATAATAATTCAGTATGATTATTTTTATTGTATTTCACATAAATGCAGCCTTATACCAAACATTGCTTTTGTCACATCTTAATTTCACTTAAAAGTGTAAAAAAAGTATATTTTCCGTTAATGGTCATTCAACATATCGTCTCGGTTACGTACGGTAACCCTCGTTCCCTGAAGGACGGAACGGAGATGCCACGTCGGTTGCCGACGAATATGGGATATCGCTTTGATAGACCAATCTACTTCGAGTGTAAACTAAACGAGCCAATGCACATTGGCTTGCAATTATTGCATCCAGCTGCTGCTGATCACTGCGTGAATATAAGAAGGCAGCAGGTGCAATGCATTCCAGTTTTCCGGGGACCTGGCAGCTCAGTTGCGGTACAGCAACCATGGCGACGGGACGTGGTTACCATACATAACCGAGACGTTCCCTTTCAGTCGGTCACTTTCAAGCCACATCGGTGACCGACGAATATGGGATCCCTATCAAAGCACCATGGGTGCTGCCCCTTCCAGTGCCTTGTGCAAGGGCTCGCCTGCGCCCCTATTAGGTGTAGGCCGGGGATCAGAACAAGTAGCTCCACTCACCGTTGTCAAAGCACTACCTCACTGGGTGAGATTGGATAACACTGGGAGAACGTACCCGGTCTGCTTGGAACCGGGACGCTGCGGAAGCCCCATCCTTCCGGAAGAAGGTCTCGGAGGCAAATACACATATAGCATCCGTTTAGGAGTATACGGAGAAATTTGAGGTGATTAAAAACCCTCTTGGGAAGGCAGAAGTCTGCCGGGGAAACACAGGCTCTAAGGCTATACCGTGGACTATTCACATACGAGTACCGCTTAGGTCTCAATATGGAACCCACCCTTCCATGGTTCTCACAGATACATCATGAAGGCCTGGCGTCGGACGTTCTGCCGCGTCCAGCTGCTTAGGGTGATGGAGGATCTCAACAGGGTCTACAGTATGGACACTCTGGAGCAGTTTAAGCAAGCCGACACTAACCGGGGCCTCTCAGTGCCACTACCCGTTTGATGTGAGAACACAGGAGGATACCGGCTCTACATGAAGGCTATAGAACCTAGCGAATGTGTTAGGGGTCACCCAGCCCGCAGCTCTACAAATATCTGTCAGCGAGGCTCCACGAGCCAGCGCCCAAGAGGATGCAACACTTCTAGTTGAGTGAGCTCGCAACCTGAATGGGCAGGGCACATCCTGAGCCCTGTGCGTATTTGGTCGCTTAAGCTCAACAAACCACGACGAAGAACTCAATATGACACTAGCGAGGTGGCTTTGTACATGCACACTTTGCCTGTGATCGCACAGAAAGCTGCGGTAATAAGGAAAACGATGCAATATACACATAGTCCCTCACCAAAATTCAGGACCTGATTAAATATAAATCTACATAGATTTGTGAAATGAACTATGACTTTTCCAAAAACTTTTCCAGACCTGGAAATTGTGGTTTTAAAATTGCATGGCTTTTCCAGGTTTTTCATGATCGTAGGAACTCTAATAAAAGCAACAGATGTGCGCTCAGTAACTTAAACTAGTCCACCAATGTGATTGCATGAATGCTCAGTTAGCTCTCCCTCTTCTATTCACATGCTGGATCCGTTATCCCGCTTTGTTCCGGGACCTTGCAATTTACAAATGAAGCACTGCTCATACCTGCAAGTAAAAGGGTACAACTGAGAAAGCAGCCTCTGTGGGCATGACAAATGTTGATGAAACAAATATATTTTTTTAATTCTAGTTAGTTGAGAAAACACCATTCAAAAATTTAGAATACAAAACATAATGAGTGTCCTATAAGCTGTTAAGAATAATTGATTATAACTGACAAGAGCTGAGCACCGAATCAGCATATTGGAATGATTTCTGAAGAATTATGTGACACAGAAGACTATTAATGGCTTTGCCATCACAGGAAAAACATTTTACCTTTTAAAATATATTCAAATGGAAAAAAGTAATAATAATTCAGTATGATTATTTTTATTGTATTTCACATAAATGCAGCCTTATACCAAACATTGCTTTTGTCACATCTTAATTTCACTTAAAAGTGTAAAAAAAGTATATTTTCCGTTAATGGTCATTCAACATATCGTCTCGGTTACGTACGGTAACCCTCGTTCCCTGAAGGACGGAACGGAGATGCCACGTTGGTTGCCGACGAATATGGGATATCGCTTTGATAGACCAATCTACTTCGAGTGTAAACTAAACGAGCCAATGCACATTGGCTTGCAATTATTGCATCCAGCTGCTGCTGATCACTGCGTGAATATAAGAAGGCAGCAGGTGCAATGCATTCCAGTTTTCCGGGGACCTGGCAGCTCAGCGGCGGTACAGCAACCATGGCGACGGGACGTGGTTACCATACGTAACCGAGACGTTCCCTTTCAGTCGGTCACTTTCAAGCCACATCGGTGACCGACGAATATGGGATCCCTATCAAAGCACCATGGGTGATGCCCCTTCCAGTGCCTTGTGCAAGGGCTCGCCTGCGCCCCTATTAGGTGTAGGCCGGGGATCAGAACAAGTAGCTCCACTCACCGTTGTCAAAGCACTACCTCACTGGGTGTGATTGGATAACACTGGGAGAACGTACCCGGTCTGCTTGGAACCGGGACGCTGCGGAAGCCCCATCCTTCCGGAAGAAGGTCTCGGAGGCAAACACACATATAGCATCCGTTTAGGAGTATACGGAGAAATTTGAGGTGATTAAAAACCCTCTTGGGAAGGCAGAAGTCTGCCGGGGAAACACAGGCTCTAAGGCTATACCGTGGACTATTCATATACGAGTACCGCTTAGGTCTCAATATGGAACCCACCCTTCCATGGTTCTCACAGATACATCATTAAGGCCTGGCGTCGGACGTTCTGCCGCGTCCAGCTGCTTAGGGTGATGGAGGATCTCAACAGGGTCTACAGTACGGACACTCTGGAGCAGTTTAAGCAAGCCGACACTAACCGGGGCCTCTCAGTGCCACTACCCGTTTGATGTGATAACACAGGAGGATACCGGCTCTACATGAAGGCTATAGAACCTAGCGAATGTGTTAGGGGTCGCCCAGCCCGCAGCTCTACAAATATCTGTCAGCGAGGCGCCACGAGCCAGCGCCCAAGAGGATGCAACACTTCTAGTTGAGTGAGCTCGCAACCTGAATGGGCAGGGCACATCCTGAGCCTGATAAGCCAGGGTTATGTCATCCACAATCCAGTGGGCCATCCTCTGCTTAGAGACGGCACTCCCCCTCTGCTGGCCTCCGTAACAAACAAAGAGCTGGTTTGAGGTCCTGAAGCTTTGTGTCTGGTCTACGTAGCACCTTAATGCTTGGAAAGGACAAAGCAAAGCCAGGGCTGGGTCTGCCTCCTCCAGGGCAGTGCTTGCAGGTTCACCACTTGGTCTTTGAAGGGTGTAGTGGGAACTTTGGGCACGTAGCCAGGCCGGTGGCCTCAGGATTACCTGAGAGTCAGCCAGCCCGAACTCTAGGCACGAATCGTCAATCGAAAAATGCATGCAGGTCCCCTACCCTCTTGATGGAGGCCAGTGCAAGCAGGAGCATAGTTTTCAAAGAAATAAACTTTAGCTGAACTGAATGTAAAGGCTCGAATGGGCCCTGCTGTAGTGATTTAAGCACTAGAGACAGATCCCAAGAGGGTATACAGGGGGCCGGGATGGATTTAACCTCCTGGCCCCTCTAAGAAACCTGATGATGAGGTCATGCTTACCCAAAGACTTCATATTCACGGGGTCATGAAATGCAGCAATAGCAGCAACCTGGACTTTGAGGGTGGAGGGAGACAGCCTTCACTCCAGCCCTTGCTGCAGAAAAGACAGCACATCTTCGGGCGTCTTCTTGGCAAGAAGAACACAACTCGACAAACGGGTTCCACTTCAAGGCATAAGTGTGTCTCGTAGACAGTGCTCTTGCGAAAGTGATGGTGTTCGCTACCCCTTGGGGTAGGTCACCTAGAACCTCCGCGTCCCATCCAGGGAGCAGACATGGAGTTTCCAAAAGTCTGTACGTGGGTGCCAAATGGTGCCCTATCTCTGAGTCAGTAGATCCTTTATCAGAGGAATTGGCCAAGGAGGGGCTGTCGCAAGGAGCACTAGTTTGGGGAACCAGGTCCTCGTGGGCCAATACGGCGCTACTAGAAAGACTTGCTCCTCATCCTCCCGGACTTTGCACAGTGTCTGTGCGGGAAGGCTCACTGGGGGAAACGCATACTTGCTTAGATCCCGCGGCCAGCTGTGTGCCAGTACATCCGTGCCGAGAGTTCCCTCGGTCAGGGAGTAGAACAACTGGCAGTGAGAGGTCTCCGGAGAAGCAAACAGGTCTACCTGAGTGGCCTCCAAATCAGTCCATTCGGACAAGCACATGCTTGCATCGTAAGAGACCTTTGAGATGGTTCAAGGCAAGGTGCGCTGCTAACAACTCTAGGCAATTGATGTGCCACTGCAGCTGTGGGCCCTTCCAAACCCCTGAGACTGCATGCCCGTTGTACGTGGCCCCCCAGCCGGTGGTGGAGGCATCCATGTAAACCACAGCATGCCTGGAGATCTGCTCTAGGGGCACCCCTGCCCAGAGAATTGCAAGATCTGACCACGAAGTGAGGGTTTGGCAACAGGCTGGTGTAACTTGGACCCAGTGAGTGCCATGCTTCCACGGCCACGTCGGGACTCTGCCATAAAGCCAGTGATGGAGTGGTCTCATGTAATAGGCAGAGCGGTGTAAGTGCCGCCACGGCTGCCATATGCCCCATGAGCCTCTGAAAGAGTTTCAGTGGGACCGCTGTCCTGCTCTTGAAAGTATTCAAGCAGGCTAGCACCGACCACGCACGTTCCCCTGTGAGGCGTGCTGTCTGTTCGAACAAATCCAACTCCATATCGAGAAAAGAGATCCTCTGCCACGGCGAGAGTTTGCTCTTTTCCCAGCTGACCTGAAGGCCCAACAGGCTCAGGTGCCAGAATCACCACATCCCTTTGCTCACACAACTGATCTCGAGACTGTGCTAGTATCAGCCAATCATCTAAGTAGTTGAGAATGCAAACACCCTGCTCTCTGAGAGGAACGAGAGCTGCCTCTGTGACTTTCGTGAAGACACGGGGAGGCCGAGACAGCACGCAGGTCCAGACCTTGTACTGATATGCCAGTCCTTCGAACGCAAACCGCAGAAAAGGTCTGTGGCGCAGAAGGATGGACACATGAAAGTACACGTCCTTCAGGTCGATCGCTGCAAACCAATCTTGGGGACGGACGCACCCAAAAATGTGTTTCTGTGTCAACATTTTGAATGGTAGCCGATGGAGGGCCCGATTCAAAACTCGCAGATCCAAGATTGATCGTAACCCGCCGCCTTTCTTGGGTACAATGAAGTACGGGCTGTAAAACCCCATCCTCATATCGTCTGGAGGGACCGGCTCTATCGCGTCCTTCACTAGTAGGACTGCGATCTCTTCCCGCAAGACTGGGGTATCGGACGCTTTCACTGTAGTGAAGTGGACACTGCAGAGCTTGGGGGGATGCCGGTCGATCTGAATCGCATAGCCGAGGCTGAAGCCAGCGAGACGGGCTGGGTAGCGCTGACCAGGTGCTTAAAAACCATACAAGCGGGACCAGCGGAACCACAGCCCAACTTGGGCAGCTTGTGAGCAGGCCGGAGTGTGCAAGTGTGAGTAGGGCCTTTGTTGACGCTCTCGAACCGCCCACTGCTGCCATCTGGCGAAGGAGGAGGATGAGTGAGGTCCGGTGCTTGGCCATCCGCAACTCTCCGTGCCCCCCTGGGACCCAGAGAGGGAGAAAACTGCTCTCCTGTCGAGATTTCCTGATGCTCCGCCTGGCCCTCCTCCAGGGGAGGGAGAGGTGCCTACACCTTCCCCCAGAAAGCAGCAACCTCTCTCTGGGTCACCCGTCCTGGGGCCTCTTGCTCTTCTGCTCACCGCCAAGTTTGACGGGGGCCGGGACGGGAGGGGCAGCCTGCCTGCGCCCAGCTCCACGGCACCACTTGGAGGTTGCTGCAGATGCGGCACGTGAGCGGGCGCGGATGCAGGGGGCTGCCCTCAGTGACAAGCAGGCTGGGGCACTGCGGCCGGCGGGCGGGTGGAGGCAGCAGCTGCCCACCGGGGCAGGATGTGTCGGATCACCTCAGTCTGCTTCTGGGCAGCCGAGACTTTCTGGGCCAAGTTCTTGACTGCGTCGCCGATAAGGCCGGTCTGAAGGTAACCAGACACAGCTGAGCAGAGTTATACTAATGCTGGGCTCCGAAGCGAAAAGCTGGAATGCATTGCACCTGCTGCCTTCTTATGCTCTTGCAGTGATCAGCGGCAGCTGGATGCAATAATTGCATGCCAATGTGCATTGGCTCGTTTAGTTTACACTCGAAGTAGATTGGTCTATCGAAGCGATATCCCATATTCGTCGGTCACCGACGTGGCGTTGAGAGTGACCGACTGAAAGGGAACTGTGTATTCTGATTAGATAAATTAATTAATTTTCATACAAATATTTAAATAACTTTTTTATTACTATTTCTTTAGTATCCAACTTGTTTTAGAGGGCTATAAAAAGTGTAGAATGGACATTGTGGATATTTTCCCTGTCTCCTGCCAGACTGTGCACTTTCTTGATGAGCCATCAGCCAATTAGCATTGTCGAGACATAATTTCCTTTAACTTTACAGAGCCATTTATCACATTCCTGCCTCAGGTGAGTGCCTTAAAGCAAGCTGGCTGAAAAACTGAGCTGGGATTGAGATAAATGATAATGCTAGACCTCCTTGGACTAGAATGGCTTTATGGTGTCTCGTTTCCACCTTGACTGACTTTTTAGAGCATTGGCAAATGTGGTTTAGACATACTGAGGTTTTTACAAGTCCGTACCGGGAATCAGTGCAGGTGTAAGTGCTGCCCTTGAGTTCTTAATGGAAACCCACGTTGCTCTGCTTGTTGATCCACATAGACTTTAATTAACACTGATCTTTCGGAGGGGAGGAGGGCAGGCGCCATGCCCCTCTTTTGATGTATTACAGACCAGCATAGGCTTGACACTAAGTTAGAGAGGAAAGAATGATACCAGGACTTATGACCACTTCTTAATGGTCAGCCAATCAGGTGGGTGTTCAGTATAGCATGTTTCCCTGCATGAATTTACTGTCTATGGAGAATAATAGGATATAATAAATATAATGAGAAAATTATACTATGAAAATTGTTTTGAGAAAATCTAAATAGAAAGACCAGTTCAGGTAACTGTAATATCATTGATAATCAGATTTCACATGTGTCATCCATTGTGTGGACCTTTCTGCCCCTCAACAGATTAAGCAATAAAAAAAAAATATCAATTACCACAATTCTGTTATTTATAACATATCAAGATCTACTGGAAGTGATAGAGGAGCCCTTAGATTATATTCATCCTGATAGCTTTTACATCTTGCCCTTGTATGCCCCTTTACACAATGCATCTCGCTGGGAGAGGCATCATTGTCTATGGTGAAAATAAAATGGGTATTTATGTTATCAATATCATATAGAAGGCCATGTTCATGATCATTCTGTCAAGCTGTTGAAAGCAATTGGGAATATGTTTTGATTGTTTGTTTTTTTATATACTAATTTCAGAATGGTCATAACAATAAAACTGTAACTGCAATATCTATCTTCAACTGGCAGTGAACAAGCAGGACTGGAAATGTTGGAATATTTTTAACTGCTTTGTTGTTTTAGGGTATTATCATTAGGGTTTAAGTGGTGAATTAGATGTTTGGTGATAGATCATGGCAAGCTGGTATATATTTGTAGTAACCTAATACATAATTTATTATCAAAAAAAACAAATGCAGTTATAAAAGATAATGGAGCAAGAGAATAAAAGACAGAAAAAAACTGAAATATTTCTGATAATTAGTTATGATTATGAGAGTTCAGGGAAAATAACATATTTCATATCAGGATCAATACATAATATCATATTAGTATAATGCATTAAGGTTATGTGATTGAATACAATGTAAGAGGCACAGCCATTTAGTTGTATTTCAGTGAAATGAACTACTGAGAGCTCTAAGTTCTAAGCCTAAAGCAGTTTGAAAGAATTTGGTTGAATTATGTGTGCGATTAACTTGCAGTTTCTGCCACAGGGTTAAGACTGATTCAGTTACATTGATGGCATTTATGTATCCAATCCATAGCTGTTAGAGCTTCAGATATACAGTATAGGTGCCTAGAACATTCTGCAACATATACATTGAAGATGCGCTTTTCAAAAAAAAAAAAAAAAAAAAAAAACAGAATAATTTTACAATTGTACTCAAAAAGTCTAAGTAAAATGTTTATATTTCTTGAATCATATCTGATAAATCTCTGCTTGTCCTGTCAAAGACTACACAGGCAGTCAGATGGCTTGACCATAAAAAATGTATGCATAGCTTTTTTTTTTTCTCACTAGTGCTTTGATAATGCTTACATTAATGAGGTGGCATCAGGCCTTCAAAGTTTTTCTCGTTCCTGTAGGGACCAGCCCAAGCTTCCATAAATGTCTGTGTGCTGGAGAGTTTCACACTTGTTCTCATATACTTTTCCAGCTCTTTCTATATGACGAGTCTTACTTACTCAACTTAATTGTTGATAAATAATAAAATAATTTAAGATAGATTCAATCAAAAGCTTAATGTTTAAAAAAAAAATGCAGCATCACACCATTGGATAAAATGATCTACCAACGGACCATGACTCCAATCTGACTCAGTGAAGAGAGACACGATCACAGAATCATCTGCAAATGTAATAATGTGTCTCCCCTCAAAAACACTCTGACAATTATCAGTAAATAAAGAAAACAAGAGAGGGGACACAACACAACCCTGTGGGGTTCCAGTCGAAGACAACAATGCATTGGACAACACCCCATTAACACATACTACTCTTATCTCTCTCTCAAATATTTCTCCATTACTGGAAAGGCTGGGGTTAATGTCAAGTGTTGTTGTGGTCTACTTAGATGTGATTAATGAATAAATCATTTTAATAACATTATTATTATTGTTATATGCATAAAGTGAGAATATGGTAACGAGAGAAAAGTAGTTGTAAGAGAGTAAGAGACGGAGTTGGTTTATATCAGAAAATGCTTTGAAAAGCTGAAGCAGGCTTTAGTTCTGTCAAGAATTTTTATTAACATTATTGTGGACCTGCTGGATTTCAGCCACAGTTTTTAGTGAGGATGAATCTGTTCATCAATTAAATACCTATTTAGGTGTCATTGTTAGGGCTATGTCAGTATTATTTATATAATACATTAGAATTTATTAATATTTAAAATTAGTAGTGTTTTGTTTGTTTTCATAGTTTTGTTTTGTTTCAAACTTTTCATTAAGCAAATAAATTCTGAAAAATGTAAATATTTATATTTAGCTAATTTATTTTTAAGTCAGTTTTTGTTTCATTGATTTAAGTAATTATATGTATTATATTTCAGTTAGTTGCCAAGGCAACATTTCAAATATAAGTTGCTGTTTTTTTAATCTAATAATTATATTTATATTATTTCTGCTTTGTATGAAATAATGGAAACAATTTTTAATAGGTACAGTTTTAGTTAATAACAACAGCGTGTCCTTATGCGTATAATATACTGAGGATATAGATATGCAAGCAGCAGAAATAATATCTGTTGCTTAGACGTCGCAGTCATATGTAGTCATGACCAGATATGATCCCTGTGGCTCTCATTACGCTCAAAGTCTTCTTTATCCATCCAGCTTCAGTTTCCACAGTTCTCTTATATTCCTCAAACAGATGCTCACCCGTGAAGACTGTAGCTTATCTAAACCTTTTTATCAATTCTGTGCGTGAGTGTCTATGCCCTCCTTCACTCTCTCTTGCCATGTTAATGTCCATCATCTGCTTTTCTGTGCATCTGTTCCTGTCAGTCTGGCAGAAGACCATCTATCTATCTATCCAGCCATCCATTATCTATCTAGCTATCTAAAGCTACTGTATCTATCTAATTAGATTTCACATAATAACTCAAATATCTTCCAGAACAGTTTTAAGGTAATATTTGATGTGTCTGTTTAATAGTTATTTATTTGTTTTCGTGTATCTCAGGGTGTCGTACCGAGTGGGATGATTTTTTGTGCTGGTACAGGGCAGAGGTCGGACAGGTTATCAACATCTCCTGTCCCGAAGTGTTTCAGTTCTTTGTGATTAATCATGGTAAGCTACTGCTATCCTATGCACCTTTTTATCTTTATTTTTATCTTTATTATTATTATATTTTTGTCCCTGTTATCAAATTTCAATGAGAAACACGTTTTTTTTTTTTTTTAATCTCATTTTGAAGACTGAATTTACTGACTGAATAAAATTGTATTTTGGTGGATTCTGACCACATAGACAATATTATGAGAACCCTGAGAAGCAGTCAACATAATGTCATTTTAAACCACTGCCAAAAACACACAGTTTCATCTTTTACAGCACATTCAGTGCCAGATCTCACCCTTTGGCTGGTCTCTTGCGTGCACTCAGGCACAGCGATTGGAAACACAAACTGTTTAACAGTCTTCTCTGACACACCAACCCAGGGCAATAAAAGTGTCAAGACAAACACACACAGAGAAACATCATGAGTGTTCCGTAAATTCATAGCTGGAGCTCTGAATATCTGGATATCATGTTAACTAAATTTAATAGTTGCTAAGGGAAACTGAGTGTATTTGTTTATTTCTCAATGTCTTTCTATCATGAGAGCAAGAAAATTGTACTCATGATTGCTTATAAATGTTGTCTGCGGGAAATTGGTAGCAAATTTAACCTACTGTGTATTAAATATCAGAGTTCCTAATCGGTCACAAGATGAGAAATGTCAAGCAATTTTACCATCCTGAACGCAAAGCTGCTGAATGATGTGACAATCACCACTATTCCCAATATTCTGGATGGGTTATTTTAGTTATGAGGAGCAGGATTTGGGGCCAGTGAGATTTCAGGGTGGGCAGAGCTACCCTGAGGACAATAAAATTATCATTATTAACTTTATTGTGTTTATGAAATGACTATGACATTTATTTAAAGTGCATTTTTATATTAGTCTAATAGGAAATTATAGGTTAAACATTTAGTTTTTCTTAAAGCAAATAACACTCACCATAGAAGAAAATTAATAGAAACATTTAGTTTACATAGCATTTTGAGAGTGTTGATGTTTGGAACACAATATGATTGTGGGTTTTATAAATTTTTCTGGTGTTTATTTTATTTTTATTTGTTAGTACATAACAAAATATGATGCCTATTCTGTTGAAGTAGTTATTACTTTTAATAAGCAAACAAATTGAAATTGACTAACAGTAATATATATATATACTTATCTAGCTTTAAGTAACATTTTGGCTGGAGAAAATATTATAAGTATGGTAAACTGACAAATGTTTATTTATAAAATGTATACTTTTATAACATCTTTATTTATTTACTTTCAATTAATGTATTTCTCTATGTGCAATCCAAAATTTGGCTGTAATAAATTTGGGGGTTTATTTTTCAGTCCACCATAGGAAGTAGGAGATAGACATAAGTTACGCACATTGGCATTGAAAAACATTTAACAATGATGAACCCGGCATATCTGCTCCAGGCCTTTTTAGAAATCAATAGAAAGGTTGTGGAGGCTAAGAAAAATCAACACACTCATGATGACAACTGCTATCTGCATCATGCTGTTCTTCCATCCCCCACACACCTCTATGAATACGCAATACGCAATGGACCTGCAGATATCTACATCACTCTCTTCCAAATCTTGCTGAAAATGTGCCAAGAAAATAATACAAATATTAAAAATCAAAGCAGGTTAAAGCAGGCATTATAGCAGTGGCTGTTAGCGCTGGTTGCTCCATCTCTTCAATCCCTTTAGACCAATGCCTGACATCTCCAGCAAAGAAAGCAGCAGCGGTCAGGTCCTCACTACTCTGTCTTCCCCCACTGTGGCTCCAGGGAAATAGACTTATAGTACATGATGAACTGTGCTTTATGGTAATGCTAGAAACAGCGGGTGGAATGAATTCCTACTGGCAAGCTAGCACTGAACCACCTACTTAGAAGGCTTGCAGAATGGCCAAGATAAGTGTAGGTGAGGAGACAGGAGGTTATAGGTTAGCTGTGATATCAAGCCTTACAGAGTTAACTAAGGAATAGTCCAAATGAAGTATACCACGCAAATGCATTCAGAAGTCTGAGCTTATTTTTAGGCTAGTTTTTCCATCATTCCTCATCATACCTTTTGCTTTTTTTTTTTTTTTTGTAAAACATTTTTAAGAGTGACTAGATTTACAATTTGATGTTAATCATATTAAGATCATATTTTAATTTAGGATTTTTAGAATTGTAGTATAATGAAGCTGGCGGGAAGCAGATGTTGATGAAGGCATAGAGCACCCAAGTGCAGTTATTTACAATGATACAGATCCAACAAACATGCATATGAGCCAAATTCTAGATAGCAATATTAACATTAACATGGGACAGCTTAACATAGTTCAATATGTGAAAACACTGGAACACTGTCAAGACTATTGGGTAACCACATGACAAACAAAAATGTCAAAACATGAAACAGGAAACAATACATGACTGAAACCAAAGACATGATTCTCTTCATGAACTGAAATCATGAGACATGAACAAAAATCTAGACAGATGTGACACAAAGTGTACTTCAATCTCTTCCCTTGGAGTCTTCCTCATGTAGTTTCCCAAAAATGTTAATAGAAATAAATGCAAATTATATTAAAAAGTACCATGTTGAATTGTACAGTATTTAGAGATTAAATACAACACACTTCATTAAATACCTTGCAGGTTAAACATTTAAAAAGGCAAAAAATAAAATTATATATACATATATATATATATATATAGTGAATGCTCACATACTCTATTAGTAATCACCTCACTGGACTGACCCTTTGGGTTTACATTTCATCTCACTTTATCTCAGTAACTACTTTGTAATTAGACACTCTACTCACAGAACAAACTAATCATGGATGACCGTGCATTTCTACAACCCTCTTCAAGGACTCAGCAGAATCAGATTTATCAGGTTGACCAAGTTAGCTGTGTCCCTTAGTGGCTGGTGGCCTCAATACATCAACTCCTGATTTAATAGAATGTGATGCTGCTTATTTTAAGAACTATTTATTATATATATAAAGCTGATTGGTTTGATTCATCTGAGCTCGCTATCCAAATGCTTTAGCAATATTTCATGAAATGTAAAAAAGGCATAAGCAGACTAATACAAATATAATCCTTTTACAGTCAAATGTTACTGAGAGTTACTGTGCATCACTGTAGCAGAGAGTAAAATGTGAAGTTATGGAGCTGAAACAGTAGCTTTATATATCATTTCACAATGTGGCATAAAATCTAGAACAAATGAAAACTTTACATTTTTTTTGACTAATTACAAAGAAAAGTTCTAGACATATCGGTTACAAGCAATGTAATGAGCAGCTGTTGCTATCTGGTGTTTTACAAGTCTCTTTGCAAAATGATGTGTCAAAATGTAACCTGTAAAACGTTGAATGCTGATCATTATGTTCAACATTATTTTAATACAGGTTTCATAATTAGGAATTGCACCAAGAGTGGCTGGACCAAAGTCTACCCATCCTATCAGAACACTTGTGAGGTTGTGGAGGATGTGGAATCAGAAACTGAGGTGAAAACTTTACCACACACAATACTGTACACATCCTCAGAGAATTTTGGTTTTTGGGAATTTCTCATTTACTGCACTAGAGGTTGTGGCACAAATAACAAGCAACGGAATGAAGAAATTGTATTATTTAATATAAATTTGTTTATTTATTTTGCTGCACACTATCATTGGTTAAAATAAAAAAAAATCTGATATAAGATCCATGAAATTTCAGACCTTATGGTATCTAGCCTTTTTTTTTGGTATTATTTTTAATGTAAGATCATTGCATAAAGTCAAAACCCTGTTGTGCAACAACAAGCTAAATTTATTTCTGCATAACAATTTCACAAAATCAAACTGGCACATTCAGTTCAGTGAACAACAGATTTATGAACAATCTACACAGATATTGTCTTTGTCAAGAATAAGCTTTAAGAACAATAAAAATGTTTTGTTTTTCAAATCAAATTGAAAATAATTGCTGTTTCTCTGTTATATCTCTTGATAAAATAACTAATTCTATAACTTTTCCTTTTTTTTTTCTTTAATTTCTTCCTATGCTCCAGACCACATATTACTCCACTTTCAGGCAGGTGTACACTGCGGGTTACGCTACCTCTCTGATTTCCCTCATCTCTGCCATCTTTGTGTTCACAGCCTTCAGGTACATAAAGAATCCTCACAAAGCTCATGCAACCAAACACATTTTATAAATGAATCACTGAGAGGTATGTGACCATTTGGCAATCTGTTTGACTCTGCCCAAAACAGGAAGTTCCACTGCACAAGAAACTACATTCACATTAATCTCTTTGCCTCCTTCATCCTGCGAGCCAGTGCGATCTTCATCAAAGATGCAGTTCTCTTTGGCGATGACAATCTGGACCACTGCTTCATGTCAACAGTGAGACTCACCAGCTCATCAGCTGTCACAAGCTCATGCTGAATTAGTTTTTTATAGACGTCATTCCAACGGATAACCTAATGCATGCTATTCAACATGTCAAGGCTCATGTTCCCAATCAGTCTTGTGGTCAGTGAACATATTAGCTCACAATGTATGATGCTGCAGCATCTATCTGGAACAGAAAATAAGTGTCTAAGCTTTACGCCAGTTTCTGTCAGCACAGTGACACTAGCTTCATATTTTCTGCATCCTCTCTTCTGCCCCTGTCAGTATCATCTGACTCATCGGTGCCTTAAAGGCACACTTTTCAAGATCTGCCTCTGCTAGAACTCACAAACACCTTCTTTGAAGTACAAAAAATACTTCTTACATAGCTAACACTCTTCTTTAAACTTCTCTGTGATGCTATTTGTGCTGTTTCTTATCAGCGCTATTAATTCAACTACCCTAAAATTAAATGTCTGAGCACTGCAACAATATCATACTTTCATTTGCAATGCGTAGGTCTTAAAATTTGCTCCATGCTGTGGCAATTGCCACTCAGACAGTATGTTTTATATCTTCTGTTAAAAGATATGTATTCTAGGAACATATTACCTCTTGACAGAGCAATTATAGCACTAATACTGAATTCTGAATGTTTTCCTCTTCAGACCTCTTGCAAGGCGGTGGTGGCTTTCTTTCAGTTCAGTATCCTGGCTAACTACTTTTGGCTGCTGGTTGAGGGGATGTATCTACAGACTCTTCTAGCTCTAACTTTTGTCTCACAAAAGAAGTATTACTGGTGGTACATACTTATTGGCTGGGGTAAGTGTGGGTACTATAGAAGATACTTAGGAACATATTGTTATATGATATATAATGTGATGATATATTACTAATTTACTCAAAAAATTCTAATAATTGTGATCTTTTTACATATAAAAGTAGTAATATTGTGATTATATTGTGAGTTTAGGTAATCGTGGCCTGTATTATGTATTATGTTCCATTGGTGACACCTGTAGGCATGAAATGGAAAATAAACTTTTTTTCCCCTAAACATGGATTTTTATAGGAAATCGCAGTATTAGATATGAATACATGAAACCTTTTCTTGATTCTGTGTCAGCATAGTAACAGACATGTTTAACAGTTTGATGAAATTTGATTCATTTAGTTTGGCTGTCTGTGTCCTGTAGGTCTACCGACACTAATACTGACCATCTGGGTTCTAGCAAGGAATTTTTTTGATAACAGAGGGTAAGTCTAGTTTGATCTTAACCCTTTAAACAAGTGTTTGATACTGATATTTGATGTATAGTGATAAATACTGAAAAATAAATTTCAGTGCTGTTTGCGAAAGTGCTGGTCTTCTTCGAAATAATCTTGAGCTCATGTGAATGTTGTAGGTGCTGGGATGACACAGATGTTGCTTACTTTTGGTGGATTATCAAAGGACCAATCACAGGGTCTCTCCTGGTAAAATACGGCTGATTTAATATAAGACCACATCTGGAAAATAATGGAAAACCTGGCTGCAGTAGAATACAGTATAATTTTTTTTTTTTTTTATGTGCCAGAATTGTGCAAAATCAAAATAACATTTTCTAACATCTGAAAGTAAAGCTAAAAAGTTATGTAGGACAGTCTCTAATGCTCTTAAATACTTACATTTTCTTTTGCCCTAGTCATTTTGATTGTTTCTTTCTGAATATTTGAAAACACAGTATGTTGAGGTGTAGTGTTTAGTAAAGCTTTTGCCTTCATTTATTATACAGAAACACCTTCTTTTATTTTTTTGATCTGTAGATCAATTTCCTCATCTTCATAAATGTGATCCGGATTCTTGTGCAGAAGCTGAAGTCTCCAGGAATGGGTGGAAGTGATACCAACCACTTCATGTAAGGAATAAAAAGCACACTCAAAACAGAGGCAGCAAATAATGTAAAAATCTTTGACTCATACTGTAGACAATTAGCAAATACTTGAAGATCTGCGCACATGCTACTGAAGTAATGGATCATTGCCATGTCGAAATTGATTTACTCCCACACACAGCATGCTGTGTTAATTTACAGCCATCACAGTTGCTCAATGAAAAAGCTTGCTCCCTCCAAAATGTACATTCATTGTTTTCAACTTTATGCATACTTGTAGGAGACTGGCCAAGTCTACCCTCTTCCTGATTCCTCTGTTTGGCATGCACTACATGGTTTTTGCCTTCCTGCCAGAGAACACAGGAGAAAACGCTCGCCACTTTCTTGAACTCGGCCTGGGTCCCTTTCAGGTGTGTACAGCCCAGCATCGGTGGAATTCACAGAATACTAATGCTAATCAGTTGTGGAACTGTCTGATGAGCAATATTTTGATATCTCAGATTATAAATGATAATTTGTGTCATATATAAAATATGTACAGTAACTGTATTGATTGAGTAAATGTATTATACAGTATATGTCTGTAAAGTATTATTGTCAACTAGTTGATGTTTGACTGAATTGAGATGTACTGTAATGTGCCCAGTGACTGACTGTTATACTGTGTTTCTGTACATCTCAGGGTTTTGTTGTGGCTCTTTTGTACTGTTTTCTCAATGGAGAGGTAAGCCACTAGTGTTTCCTAATAATAAATAAATAAACTAATGTTCAAAAGTCTGGAATAATTAAGATTTGTACAATGTTTCTGAAAGAATTCTGCTATACTTCAGTTACAGTTACAGTTTATTAAAACAGTGTGCTATTGAAGACTCGAGTATAATCAGCTTTGCCATCAGAGGAAGACATGACATTGTAAAATGTATTAAAATAGAAAACATTATTTTATCGATTGTAAAAGTATTTTTTAATATTACTGTTGTACATTACTTTTCATCAAACAAATGCAGGCTTGGTAAGCATAAGCGAGACTTCTTTCAAGAACATTACCAAATCTAATCTAAACATTTGACTGGTATTGTATGTGTAAAACAGCAAATACATCCCGCTTTCAACAATGCACATACATTTGTTTCTGTTTTCAGGTACAAGCAGAAGTGAAGAAGAGACTGTGGAAGTGGCAGACACAAAATTATTTGAGATACAGTAAGAGAAGACGAACCCTCTTTACTGAGAGCAGCACAGTCACACAAATCTCAGTTTTAGAGAAGTCCAGCCCTAAGGAGCTGCCCTTAACTGAGTCCCACAACAGTGTGTCATCTGTCTGAAAATCAAGCTTTACATTCCTCTCTTTGTCTTTCAAGAAACCTCTTAACAAAGGTCCTCCATTGAGGTTCACTTTACCCTGATTAAACACACCTGCCTGTAGTTTTTCAGTAATCCTGACTACTTTGATGGGCTTGTTTAGGTGTTTCTTTGTAGATTGTAGTTAAAGGACACATAGGCCAGGTTTGAAGAACCATGCTCTAAAAGATTAAATTCATTGAAAATTTTCAAGTACATGCCAATTCATACAAAAATGTGTTGAAGTTATAATATGGTTCAAACATATTGTTTTTTCGACACATTACTGAAACAAGCTTTCAAATTGATTCTGATACGAAAATACTCTCTATTTTTTATCACAATGCAGAAGCACAAACCATGTTCTTTAGTTTCCTCTACTAATTTAAATCAGATGCGCTGACTACTTACAGACCAAATTAAAGGGACAGTTCACCATTTTAACCCCCACCCACAAAATAGCAGCTTGCCTTCTTTAGCAAACGATGATCATAAAACTGATTTCTCCATAATTTGTATTTTTCACTCCATTGTTTGTCAGTTGAGACATATTGTCTGCTTGGCTTGAAAGTTGAGATTGCATAGATATATAAATGTTAAACAAAGCTAATTGCCTTATAAGAAACAGAGACCTCATTTTGGATTATCCACAAACAACAGCTAAAGTATTTTCATATTCATAAATGCATATTCATAATCTGTTTAGTTTTTTTTTTTTATCGTATATTTCAAGGCGACATATTGCACAGTGCACTGGCCCTGTATATATATAAATAAATGTAATATTTATACAGGGTGTACAAAGTATTTTTCTTGAATAACAGGTATTTTCAAGATGTTTTATTCATTAAAAACTGTTTAAATGTTTCAATTAAATAAATCATTATGATTTATTGATTGTGTAAAAGTTTTATTGGAAAATACATGAAAACAATCAGTCTTAGTACGAAGAAAAGTAAAAAAAAAAAAAAAATATGAAGATGATTAATCATATTGATTATGACTATTATAATGAATAAGACGGTTTTGAAAATGGCCTGTTTAAGAATCCTTTTGCAGTGCACACATCTGGAGCACTAGACTGTAAAGTTTCTTGTTTGGTAGAAATGTTATCTTGTCTTATTGTTGCTAAGTGTGTTTGTGAATATATGCTTACTGTATAAATTTTACTTGATGTAGTATGTTTGCCGACATTTGTGCTCTGTTATTTGGTGTTTTAATTATACATATAAATTCATAAATTATAAATTGAATCATATTGACATCTATTTTCTGGAATAACAATTCTAACATAATTGGTTTGGATTCACAAATTAGTAGTGATATATTTTGATGACTCTTTAGCAGTTATATACTGAATCTGACTAAACTGATTCTATATGCTTTTAACATATTTATTATTATATATTTATTTTATTTTATCTTGCAAAATGAGTGGATACAATATGAATTGGGGACCATGAATTCAAAAGCATTCAAAAAAAAAAAGAGGACTGTGAACTTTCTTACATATGGTTACAGCTGAAATGTATTTATTCTCTAATTGTTTTTAAAGTTGAGCTGTATATTGTCTTTTTCAGCTTGTGAAAATGTTACCCATTCAGATAACAGTTGTCTTGATTGTACGCATTGTTGCTACGTTCACCAACCTGCCTTAATGTATTCAGATGTGTATTAGCTTTGCTGAATGTTAAATGTATGGAGTAAATATTTTTATTATGTGCTTTGTGACGTATTATTATCATGGTATATATGTTAATGTGCAGCAATTATCTTAATGGTCCTGGTAATGACATTTTAATGTGAAATTTAGACTTTTTTTTTTTTTTTTTGTAAGCAGGTGCGCCTACTCTTACTGTATTTTTCCACAAACTTGACATTATTTATAAACTTGCATAATCATCTTGAAGACACACTAATATGTTTTTTAACATCTACCATTATACTGCCTTTAATATATTGTGTCCTACTACAAAGGGATTATTATTACAAAAGTTCAACTCCATCCTCACTTGTTAAAAACCTTTAATGATGTTTCAAAATGAATAGTCTATAATGTGCAAAAAGATTTACCATACATACATCCAACAAAAAAAATCATTTCACATCACAATCAGAGACATACAATGTGCAGAAAACGTAAATCTCTCCACAAAAGCAAGTTAAGCTGCTGATAACATTATCTAGAACATTCAAATGAATTTAGCCAATACACGTCTGTCAAACCACTGTATTATTAGTATTCTAAATACTATGTTCTTGTTTTCTGTCATATGTTAGTTTAAAATCAGAAACAAATTTTCCACATATAGTTTACGTGAGGTGTCATGAAGTAAATCATACTCCATTAAAAAACAAATGTTCAATAAAGCAACATTTCATATATTACATGTAAACCCAGTTTATTCTACAGTGAGCGTGATTTGACCAAGTACAACATGTTCCTGGACCAATATCCTTGTTGATCCTGGAAAAACACTCCAATCAACCAATCAGAATTTAGATAAAACTTTTCAGGAAATATCATCTGTTTTAGGCTTACAATCAGGGTTAGGTGCTTCTACACCCTTGTTAATCAGCTATCATTTCCCACTGATTTTAAGAATAAATTATGGGTAGGGTTGGGCTTAGAGATAGTGACTGGACTAAGTCTATATTTTTTGGACAATAATGTTGATCCAGGATCATCAGAAGATCTTATTCTACATTATAACTTGTGATACATGTTCACTTTGTATCTATATTCTAAGTCATTTGTAGTTTAAATGCGCAGTGGTGATTGCAGGCTCGTGCTGAAAGCTCAGTTATTTCTGTTGAATGTTGTATGAGGTATAAAATGTGCAGGCTTTCTAGTTAAGTTTCTGTGTAGAATCTGTGCCTGCACTGCAATCCCATGAATGAGAGGTATTAGAGAGGTGTTTGTTACGACCAAAGTGTATCATTTAAAAAGTTCTTAACCTATTATACAAAAAGCACAGTAATAATTCCCAGGATATAGCCTAATAAAAATAGCTAGTCATTATGTGTTTTCAAGAAAGTGCACATGCTTGTTGGTCCTACGGGTAAGACTTACTTATTTTTGTGATTGTGGTGTTCTCTTTTGAAACAATAATATTGCTGTACATCATTTGTAATATAACAAGCCACCCACTTTCTTTGTGTGCTTTAGCGCTGAACGGATCACAGGAAATGCATGCATTGTTTAAGAGGAATATAGACAGCAATGCTAATAGCTACACATGTAAACAAAATGATCACTAATGACGTAAAATGATCCATTTTTAAATAAAACCCTTAGGATATGTGAAACAGCTGCAAGTACAAACTCGTTTTTGTGTTATTTTGCGAGTACACTAAAAAGTATTACTTGTTTCTCTGCACACAATCAGTCTACAATGTATTGCTAAAGCTTGTTTACTTTATATTACTTTATCAGCTTGTTATAAGTGTCCTACAAGGAACTTTTTGAAACAATTGTAGACACTAAACATTCCACTTAAAGTTAAATTAAAATGCTCAATAATTATTAAAAATAATCTATAATACAGTGTAATTTTACATATAAATAAATATTGATCATGTAAAACATTAACTTTTTTTGACCTTGTGCATCTTTTTTGCAGTTGTCGTTTGAAAAAACAAGGCATTTGTTGAAAAAGTAATGCTTCACAAAGCAAATGGATACAATTATTCTCCGTTTTTGGAAGTGGTTTTTCAAAGCAAATTACATATGACATTTTTCTCCCCCTTAGCATTACTGAAATTGAAGGCCTGTAGAAAGATACACCAAAGAAAAAGGAAACAAAACTAGCTTGAATTCTCTGAAGGCCTCTTGGTTTGCTGAAGCATAATAAAAGCACTTTCACAGAGTGGTGCAGTTATGTGTTGCAGTTTGTCTTTGTAAAACCCAACAGATGACTCTTTTGTGCAAAAAAGGCACTTTGAAGAAGCAGAAAACATCTTAGAATGAAGTGACATCAGTTGCAAAGACTTGCAAACTTGTACGGCAATTGACATCTTAAGGGGTCAAATATAAATAAAGTGCACTATTTGTAAATGCTTTTATGACATGAAAATACAAAACGAGCAAAATATCAAATATGAGTCAGAAAAACGAAAAGAAATTGCTCAGCTTTTAACTGAGAAATTTAACTCATCACTCTTACAACTGTAAATTCACGGTGTGACAGCTACTAGTCATAGACATGTTTTGGGGAGGAATCAACATCCATATCACATGTCTATTACACCTCTATTACCCAGTATTACTGTATATTAACATGCCAAATATTGCGGCATGAGCTTTGATGTATTGGTGAATTCTAATTGAAATTTTTTGTATTAGCAGCTGTTTAAAAAAATAGGAGCACATGAAGTACAAGAGGAATCCACTCGTGAAAAATATTTGAAACAGTAACTCACTGTTTTAATGAGGGTTCAAATGCTAGTTTTTCTCAATGTTAGTTTAAGAAGCGTCCACATTGTGTGTCATTGTCCTTAAACTTGATGTCTCTGCAGTCCATCATTCTACAATTACAACATTTGAAAATATTTACACATTAAATTACAGTACTATTGGGAATTGGGAATCAGTTAATCATTTAGCTCCATGTGTGAAATATGTGGTTTCTTCTCCTTCAAAAATGACTCATGTCCCACATCCCATTGTGGTGAGGCCGGCTTCTGTCTTCATCCTGTTTGACAATGCTTTGACGATAAAATGTTGAGAATCTCGAACTGTCACATATTTGACAGCACAGAAATGAGAACATGAGACAATCATGTGATGTTGACATGTACAAAACTATCCACCTTGTTCACGACCTTTAGCTTTCTGGATGAAAACATCCTAAATACTAGATTGCTATGGATTCATTATTTCCCCTTGACCTGTAATTCCTTTCAGTTCAGATCAAATCTGATTCATCCTCAAGTGCACATCAAAAGTATCTATGTTTGCTTTGCACACAATAGACCAATCGTTGTGAGCTCCTCAGAGTTCCATAGCAAACGCCTGTCATCTATGAATGGTTGACAGATATTACAGCTTCAACCGACACAACGGTCAGAAGTTATTTTGTAGCTCTGGTTCTGAGGAGCTTGGCCTTCAGTGTGCTCATCTGAGTGCTCATGTGGCCGGTGTTTCAGCCTGCAGGCCGGACATGCGGATCTGTGAGCTGCTCTTGCTGAGGATGGAGAGCTGTGTGCCCCCATTCACACCACTGCTGGCCAGGGACGGATGCCTGTGCTTTATGTCCACCGCAAAGTACCGGTTCACCGTCCAGCTTCGCCATTTTCGTTTGATTTCTGACTGCACCTTTGGGGAGAAACTTCAGTGGGTTATTAAGCTGACTGGATCCTACAGGAAGAGATCTGCAGATCTCTTTCCATGCTGGTCATGGACGAGCCTGAATTTAAAATCCAGCTGGTTAATAATTTACGTGTAAGGTTGATGTAATGAGCACTGCAATGAGAAAGGGCCTCCAGAGACATTGCTTTATGCAAATAGAATCCAATTGCAATGTTTTACTAGATGGAATTTATAATAATAAAATCAGATTTTCTTAAATCCAAAAAAAAAAAAAAATTTTAAAATTAAAATATACATTTGCATTTATGCAAATATCATTTTAACAGATGATTTTATCTAAAACTGTTACTGTTACTGAAAATGTTTTTCAAGTAGCTAAAAATTATACATATATTTTTTATTACATTCCTCACTTGCTATAACATTTTAAAGTGTTTTTCTTAAAAAAAAAAAAATAATAATAATAAAAAATGCATTGTAAATATATCTTGATTTTTCCAATAGTAGTCCATTCGTAAATGTGGAAACTGGGTTTTGTTTTCTCCTATAACCAAGCTACAGACATTATTTATCTTTTTTAATAACACTTAAAGGACTTACCTCTCCATTAAGAAAGCAGTAAAGAACAGCTACTACAAAACCCTGAGAAGAAAAATGGAAATTGTAAAAACAGTTGGTTATGCAAAATGAACCATTTTTATAATATTGCTTAAGATATGAATGATATCTAAATATAATATATTGGATAAATAAAGGTGGAATAAGTAATACTTTCAATTCAAATGGACAATGACATGAAAATAATACAGTGCATACCTAAAAATAACAAATAGACTGCATGCATTACAGTACACAAAATATACACAAAATAAATAAATAGATAAAGTGTAGTGTTAGTTCTGCCAAGTCACATGACTAAAGCTTGCATCACCTGACTCTCAGCTGATCCACGTCTGCCTATAAGAATACAACGTCTATCAAAGCATTCCTATGTAAGGTATATTCAGTTTTATTCAGCAGCTTTATCACTTGCTCAGGAACAAATTACCCTTCTCCATCCCAAACTCCACCTTCCATCACAGTCAGGAATCGGCTTTCTGATACTCCTAATTGAATCAACTTCCTTTATCCTTAATAATGTTTTTACAATGAAATGTCATTAAGAACATTAATAATGTCTTCTGTTCGGTTTACTGTTCGGGTTATTGCTGCTTATTTCCTGACAGGCTGCATGGATGGGCAGGGAGTTTTTGCCCAGAAAAGGACCATACAGCCAATCCAAACTGCATGCTAAGTGTCAATCATCTTTAATGATAGAAGTCCTGACAGAAATGAAGTTGCCTTTTGTACAAATATTTTAAGTTTAAAATATGAGAAGACAAAATGTGACTTCTACCTGAAAAGAACCAAGACCAAGTTCAAACACAAGTCTTTCTCTTTTGCTGACATCTTCTGGTGTGAATGCAAACACGGTATAGTGAATTCCAAACAGAGGAATGAGGAGAAGAGTGGAGCGGGCCAGACGTCTGTCAATCACACAACACCCCAGTCATGTCATAAAAAAGACTGAACATCTCGAAAGTAATGGTATAAATCTGTGTACGTGTATTTGTAAGTGTATTTTTAATGTGTATGTATGTGTATGTGTATGTGTATGTGTATGTGTATGTGTATGTGTATGTGTATGTGTATGTGTATATGACTAACAGATAAATGCTGGACTCATTCCCTCCAATATCGGGAGACTGCAACTTCTGCACCAGGATTATAATGATGCCAATAAAGAGTATAAAGTTGATCTGAGAGTAAAAAAAAGACAAGATAATAATGCAATAGCTTAATATTACAGTCAAAAGTTTTTTGAGATAGAAGATGCACTTTCCGTACCATGATCGAGGCGAGAACAGGACCCTTGATCACCCACCAGATGGCAGCATGGTCATTAATATCCCAGCAACTGCAGGCAATGCCAGACATTTATCAGATTTAAATGTTATTTTTTTCATTTAATAAAATATTAATTATATATATATCTTACCCAATGTTATCAAAATGAGCTCTTAAGACTGCCCAGACAGCCACACATATTGTCGGGGTACCTGGGAAAACATGGGCAATTTAAATAAATATATCAATAACGTTTTTTTACATGATTGCAACTTGTATGTGTGTGTGTGCACTTTGTGTATTTTACATATTGCATGCATACATATTTTAGATTTTTACACATTTTAATTAATTTATATATATATATATATATATATATATATATATATATATATATATATATATATATATATATATATATATATATATATATATATATATATATATATATATATATATATATATAATTATTAATTTTACTATATAAGCTATAATATCCCTGGTCTTACCCCATCCAATAATGGTGTACCAGTAAAAGTATCTTTTCTCAGGAAAGAATGTCTCAACAAGAAGTGTAAAGAGATATAAGCCCTCGATGAACAGCCAGAAGTAGTTTGACAAAACAAAATAATGAAAAAATACCATCACTGCTTTACACTCCACCTGCAAAAAGTAAAAAAAAAAAACATGGAGTGAATATCACATTATCAGAATGTTTATTTGATTTTGATTAACTAAAGCATAATTTACATTTACATAATCTCACTGGACAGGTTTGGAACTACACAAGGGTGAGTAAATGGTACCAAAATGTTCATTTCTGAATCAACTATCCCTTTAAAAACATAAGAGTCACATTGCTGCAGAGGGAAACATTCAAAGCACATTTAGCTAGTTGGCCAAGCAAAAAGCAACTGTGAGGTGACTACAGAGACCTCATTATCTGAAGCAAATTAAAGCACATTACAGCAACACAAACGGATCATTCTGAGACTAATTCCTTCCTCAAAGAAATGACATGGGCAACCCGGGATGTTAATGGGCCCATCACCATGACTGCCCGGGTATTTTGTGTGTGATGTGAAGGAGAGAGAGACTGAGACTCACAGTGTGTATAAAGCAATGGTCGCTGTCCTCCTCTGCATATAAAATGCCATCTTTAATGAAGACTGAGATGGCCCTCAGGATGAAGGACACAAACAAGTTCATATGAATGAAATTCCTGGTGCAATGTAGCTTCCTGAGGGTAAGGCCAACCACAATAATGAAATATTAGATAAAACATAACACAATTGCATCCTATATATCTTATTCAAAAGTTTAGATTTTTTTTTTTTAAGAAAACCTTTGATGCTTACCAAACTTCCAATCAATTGATCATACAATATATTAGATAATAAGACAATAAAATTATTCTCAATTTTAATATATTTTGCATTTGATTCCTGTATATTTGTAATTAATAAAATTTGAAATGTAATTCTAATATGCTGAGTTTATAAGTTTACTTTACAATTGCGTATCCAAATGCCTGATGTCTCTCTAATACAGATACGCAGGTGTTTTTCTAAACACTTCACTCAGATAAATGTTTCCATATAGTTTCCTCTGGAGCTTAAGAGTCGAATGAATGCTCATGGCCTCTTTCTTGAGCCAGGTTGACCTCTCACCTGAACCTGCAGAGAATGACCATGGCAGTGGTGAGAGACACCAGTGAGGTGCTGTAGCCCACAGTATACAAAGCCTTCATTGACACATAATACATGTCCTGCAAACAAAAAGAAGAAGTGCTAATTATTGTCAAGCTAATTCAAACACTACAGTAAACGATACAGCCCACCTTTCTATGATGAATATGCACTTAACACAGATGCATTTCTTTAGAAATTTTGGAGGCTGAAAGACTTTAGGAATCATCTAAAGAAAAGGTGAAGGGCACTTACTGGACTTGTTCCATTCTCATTGAAAGGGCAAACATCAACGTAGTGAGGGAACATCTCTGACCAGCCATCCTCAGTGCAGTTACGACTCACCTTACCAAACTCTACAAAGGGCGCAAAAATCCAACATATTGTATGAAAAAAGTCTTAGAGATAAATAAGAGCCAAACGATAATAAAATCAAATAAACATTATTAACAAGCTGCGTTATTTTTAAATAAATCTAAAACTATAAAATTGTTTCCATTATTTTTTTTTTTTATGTGGTTGCTAAGGTATTCTGAGTGCAGTGGATTGTTATGGGGTTGCTAGGGTGTTCTAGTCTTTATGGCTCTATAATTATTATTTATAGATAAGGATTGATTCCCAGGCAAAGAAAAAAAAAAGTTTCTGATTACTAAATATCATATCTACTCAGTAAGCCACAAAATTTGAGCTATTGTTCATGTACTCACCATCATTTTCCTCACTCATGACCTCAAATAGCTCAGGACAGGGCATCCACACCACTTGACCAATTTTCGCTGGCTGCCAGCAGGTGAGGTTGTCCCACATCCATCGGCAGACTAGACGAATAAACAATAATATCATATCATAGAAAAATATCAAAGCTTTAAATCTCTACCTAGCCAACTACTACAAGAAACCCTATATGGAAATGTAATATATGACATATGTTACTCTTTTATCAAGAATGATATTGCCATGTTACCTATAAAATCCAAATGTTTTGATGGGCATATTTGGAAATTGTGTACATGTACATAGGCCTACAGTATATTGCAGTATATTACATTTGTGTAATATACTTAATAACTATTGTAATTGAAAAAAAAAAAAAAAAAAAACTTAAAATATAGAACTTGGGCTTAGGCTTAGGATCTCAACATTAAAGTTTTGTGGTAACGCTGCCTCTGAACTAGTTTTTATTGGGGTATTTAAAGAAACAGCCTAGTTTAAGATATATTTAGGTGTTCTACTTGACAGCCATTCCTATGATTTAGTGAAAATCGGTGCAAATCGACAAAAATAGGCTTCCATCTGCTTCAATAAGGCAATAGAGTGTAGGAATTCAATCAAAACAATGCCATGTAATTTTTGAATATAAAATATTGTATTTGCGTTTAAGGAATATGCTCAAACTCAGTTATTACATTTTAATAAATATTTATTTTTAATTAAATAATAATAAATCTTCAATAAATCCCTCTGGTGATGACGTATTCAGCGGCAAAGGAGACTTTCAAAGTAAACTAACCATGTGATGCTAAAGCATCTTATCATCTCCATCAAGGGTTAAGGATCCAGCGAGAGATAGTAAAGAGAGCAAGTGTGTGTGTGTGTGTGTGTGTGTGTGTTGATCTCAGATCTTGATTTACATGAGCAGACCAGCATCTGCCAGCTGTGTTTTTCCTCTGCTCTCAGCCCCCTCAAATTTTAGAATGTTTTTACAGTGCTTGCAAAATATTACCCAGATTTTCTTGCAAAGACTTCATTAAAACAACTAACAATATATTTTATCTAGTGGCTTCACAGTTAGTATTAGAGATTTTCTTTCTGAAGTCCGTTTGCATTCTTACATTCTTATTAGCAGGCTCATACAGAACACTCTTTCCTGCAACCCAATAAATCACCCAAGTGTACACTTTAAATTACATGCATAAATTCAAATAACGTAATGTTGACATTTTCTTCTTGGTGGTCTGTTCGTAAATGTCAAACATTTATATTAACAAAAGGCCAAAGGAGTGTTTTAAATACTGTTTTCAAGCCAGACACTCAAACATCTTGTCTCTTAAATTATAACAACCTGCAACAAAGACACAACAATGCTTTCAACATTTAAAATTAATAGTTCGACTGGATTGTTTCATTTTGGTTTATATCTAACATTTTTTGTACTTTCAAAATAAATGAATAAATAATGTTCTAGAATTCTAGAATGTTTAGGATGGAATTATCTATTCCAAATCCTTTAGCATCCTTTCATTTAAAACAGGAATAGTAAACCGTATTCAAGCATAGGACCCTTTGTAGGACCCCATGTATATAGAAATGATAAATATATCAATAACAACCTGTAATTCAAATAATTGCAATAATAATAATAATAATAATAATAATTAACTTCATGAATAATTTCAGAAGTTTTAAAGGGGTCATATGATGTTGCCAAAAATTAACATTATTTTGTGTATTTGATAATTTAATGTGTTTATGTGGTCTAAGGTAAAAAAAAAAAAAAAAAAAAAGACTTATTTTCCACATGATGTACATTATTGTTGCTCCCTTATGCCCTGCCTTCTGAAACACATCATTTTTTAAAAAGCTCATCGGTCTGAAAAGCGAGGTGTGCTCTGATTGGCCAGCTATCCAGTGTCATCATACTGTGATGCGTGTCCCGGACAGATCACCGGTGCTACAAGTCAAAATCAATAAAACCCATTACAAATGAGGCATTTGTTGCATCCAGTGGGGACATAATTATGGATTCTAATGACTTGTACTGTGTTTTTACGCATTACGTTGCATCAGGCCACTTAAACAAAACCATGTCTGCTTTTGTAATTGGACAAACGACAAGCACTACACTAATGTTACACTGCTCAAAACTCGCCTTTGAATCATCAGTGGCAAATCCTTTACATATGTACACCTTCATACAGACTGTGAGTCAGAACAGCCAGCATTGCAGTCTTCTCTAGCAGGATCAGGAAACAGTCCTCCATGAAATGCACTGCACACATCTGAATATTTGGGTTCTGTAACAGTGTTGTAAATACAGCTTAACCACTGATTTCCAGTTGTGTCCTGTTTGGGAAAGCCAAACAAAGTATTTTTGCTTTTACAACTAAATTTGGGCAGTGTTATGCAAATCTTCCCACACAGTGACGTAGAGATGTGGGGGCGTGTTTAAATGAGCCATTTTAGAAAGGTGTGGTTGACGTACATTTTATAAAGAATATCTCTTTGGGTTTGACACTTTAGTTTTTGCAACTTTACAGATCTTCTTTATGCACCAAGAGCTTGTAACACTCCAAAGAGAAAGTATAACTTGAAATCATATCATATGACCCCTTTACATTAATGTTCTTCAATATGAATTTACAGTGCATGACATTTCTAGTAATTAGTGATTACTTTTTCTTATTTTTTCTCACAAACAGCAATTTCTAACGGATAAAATATTTTAGTCCTTGACATATTCATTCTAAAAATGTGAAAATATTTCAGTAATTTCCATGACGTTTGCAGGTCTTCAAGGTTTTCAAGACTATGAGAACCCTAGATCATAAATGAAAATAGCCTTTGAGAGAACAAAACATTTGCTTACATCTTGATTTTTAGCTTATTTAAAAATGTTTGGTTTTATTATAAATCTTTTTTAAGCCATCTTGCAACCCACTTTAGAACCGTGCTTAGGCCCCCTTGGCCCACTTCTTTAGAGGATGCAAAGATCGCGCAGGGACCCCCATTACATACTGTGTAAAACTAGATGTGGCATTTTTAAGCCAAATTTATAATAGCATGTAATAGTGCCGTATTAATGATACCACGCTAACATTCCTATTTATGTTTAACCTACTTTTTTTTTTAGCTTTTAAATTAGCTTGAGATGAATAATCTGAATAATGAATAATGGATCTCTGGCAGGCGCATGCTTAAAGAAAACATGTAGGACTTGTATCACTCAAGGGCTGCCACTGAGGAGCCGTTAAAGACCAACATCTGTCAAAGACTTTTTATAGTCTGTCATGTTAGGTATTTATTGTATATTTCAATCTCAATCTCATTTTTTTTTTTCTGTAGCAGTGCCACACACAGAATCAAAGCAGAAGCTTGTGGTTGAGCAAACTCCAGAAGCTGAATAAAACCCATATAAAACAGCTGCAAAATAAAATAAAATAAAATAAAATAATAAAAGGACCAAAAATAATACTACTACAAATTCCAAAGCCTTGTCTGTTTAGTTGGCCATAAGCTCTGCTATAGCACAGACCCAAAACAGTGTTTTTAATGTTAAATGAGTTATGAATTGACTTATGAACTTATGAATTATGACTACTTATAATAAAAATAAATAAATAAATAAATAAAGATGAAGCAGTACAAATAGCTGCTGTAGCCCAAACCACAGACAGTTTCCAGTAATCCTGTGCGTTGTGTGCTTTCTGCACTCATTTGCTTTAATGTTATATTCAATCTACGTGTCCTTCCCCAGCTAACAGGTGACATTCTCAGAACTAACTTGACTTACATGTTGGCAAGGCTGTCTCAAAGTAACATTAATAGAACATTTGTTCAAAGTTATCTGGTTTTTAATAATGCTCTCAAAATGTTATTTATGCATTGTTGATTCTTTGAAAATGTTTTAGTTTTATGTTTATCCTACATATTTTTAAACGTTACTTCTTGTTTCAGAACATGCAGAGAACATTCAAAAGTAGCATTGTTCTTTAAGCATATTTAGCTGGGCCACCCCCTAAGTTTCGGCGTATAGCCTAAAACTACGGGTAGCTCTAGTTTCATGTTAACGCTTCAATCCATTCCCTAAGGACAGCTCTTGCCAAATCAAAATGTCAGCATTTCATTACTGACTGTGATTGTGACTGTCCAAAGGATTAAGATCAATGCCACATGCAGACAGCACTAGACAACATAGCCCCCCACACACACACAAACACAAGGTCTTATATTCTCCAGCTTAGTCTGAAAGCTTTGGGCTTAATTTCATCGCATATTTATTTCTGATCACTTCTAAAATTCCTAATCTAACTTTAAACTAATTTTAAAACTTATTTTAAATGTTTCTTATAATAAACATCTGCAAGCATGCTATATTTAGATGACTCAAACAGCAGTCTCTGGTAAATCTACTGCTGCCTCTTACAGTTAAACAGTTTACAGTTCTTACCCAGTTCAGGTTCACTGCTATGGTCATCCATGGCCATCCTTTCCATGCACTTCTCTTTCTCTAACTGAATGACACAGTCTGGACGCATGCAGTAGATCTGAAAGATAAAGTATGAGGAAGAGTGAAATGTTAGACACAACAGCTGTTTATGTAGAAAATGTTTGTTCACACAGCAATGAAGAACCAAAAATACTGTTTTGGTTGTGAGTCCAGAACATTTCTGAGTGTGGGTTTGCTTATAGAATGCTGCTGTCACTTTCTTAAAGAAATAGCTCACAAAAAATAAAGATGTGCTTAAAATGTACTCACCTTCAGGCCATCATTTTCAAGATCATTTAACATCTTGTGAAGTAAAAAGCTTTGTTTGTAAAAAACAAATCTACTCATAAAGGCATTTTAATCACCGTTGTTTGAACTTTCATTCTGACAGCACCCATTCACTGCAGAGGAAGATATGTAACGCAAAATTTTTCTACATCTGTTCTGATGAAGAACAAACTTAGGGTTAGGGTTAGGGTTAGGCATATATTGATGATTCTTCACTGTGATTTGTCACGTTGTTTTAAATACAACAGAGTTTGAATACAATGTTGATGCCTGATGAAGATCATACGATCGAAACGTTGCTATTAAAGAATTTATTTTATTGTTTTGCAAGTTGATAGTGTGGGGGATTTTCTTGTTTTCTCATATTTTGACTATATCAGTCTTTTTTCCTACGCACCTATCTATGACCTTCAGGTGTGCGACGCTAATTGATCATGCAAGGAGAAAAAAAAAATGTTCATATAAACTCCTGCCCACTCCTAGCAGGTCTTGAATATTGCTTTTCTTAATGTTAAACAGTTTTCAAATAAAGACAATATTACATACACCCACACTCAGCACACAAGACATTAAATATCTTCAGCCCAGGGTGGAATGACATTCTGAGCCAATTTAAACGCTTGCTCCTTCTTATCTCTCCCACTCAGTGTGCGCTTTAAACAATCGCTCCTTCCTGCTTCACGTATTACCAGGCCATTCATCTTATATCTTTGTAGAAAAACAAAATTGACTAATGTTCCACAGCATATATATTTCTTCACACAGAAAGTTGAGTTACCCTATCCAGGTGAACAGTTACATGAATTTTGTTGATATACTGTTATTGTCTGTATTGAGTACATCTTGACACTCAGATGTATCCTAGCTTTATTAATGGATGTGAGCAAAGACTTGTTTGTTGCCGTCAACTAGGTTACAGTTGTGTGTTTACAATCATAGTTAAGGCCTTTAATAAACCATGTTTAGAAATGTTTATGTATTAGAAATATGTTTGACAACCCTTTAAAAGCTTTGAGAAAACATAAAAGGTCAAAGTAAAATGTGAGAGAAAACGGATTTGCTTGTTAGATTAAATATAAAATATTAACACTTTTTTGGATGTATGAAAATGTTTCTTCATTGGAACAGATATGTAGAAATTCATTAAGGCATCCACAAAGATCCACTATTGCTTCTGGCCAGTTACAAGTACATAATCTATAATAATGTTTCTTCCAGTGAAACAGTCATCTTGTCTGAACCAGGAGAGAAATATGCAAAGACCAAGCTCTGTTTGAAAGCACAAACAGTTCTAAACAAATATGTTTTGATATCAGAAGACAACATGTGATGGACTTTTTCACTAGAGTAAGTGCTCTTATTATGGACTTGGATTTTGGCTAGAAGCGACAGTTTAAAGTTAAAACACCTTAAAACACCCGGTGATTTCAACCAACTGAACATAGCCCTTGAACATCGAATTGAGGTTTGCCTCCTCTTGCACTTGAATGAAAAAATACATTGGATACAATCGGATGAGTATAATATTGGATGCATTTACTATTTCTAATTTACTAGCTGCTGCCGGTGTCCTTAATGCTAATCCAAGAAAATAAAAGAGAGAAAATCACTCACTGCTCTTGAAAGAATTACTTTGTAGTTTTAATAAGAACAAATCTATAGCCCTATTCGGACAGTAATTGTTTCTCAGGGGGGTGTAAGTGATTCTCCCCATTTACATGGGGTAGTTGGTGATTTTAATGCTGTCCAAATATAGGATGTCTGTGTTTTTCTCTCACCACCACCCACGTAAATATCCCCTTTCCAAAATACTTTCTGTTTTTTGACAAACACCAAGGTTGTGTGGTCATTTATTTGCCGTCCGAAACCACATCTCTGAGTTTACGAGACTAAATCAATTCAAAATTCAGTGTTTTGAATTTTTTGAGCACTTCAGCACCATAAGGTAATGTTGTACTTCCGTGTAATTTGCATACACATTTATTTATGAAATTCTGTATTCAAGTATTTCGAAGAACAATACTTCATAACTATTGCACCACAGCAACTGGAAGCAGAAAGAGAAGGAAAGCACATAAACATTCTAAATGGGTCTTTATTATGGCAGCAGCAGGTATGAAATACAATTTTAACATTTGTATTATAAACAGATATATCACGTATAATTATATAACTAACTATAGCTTGCATCTATTTTCCTATTTTTAAACAGGCGATTTAAATAAATAATAAATAATATATTATAAAATATGCTTAGAATAATACAAATACAATTGACATAATAAGTATTTTTAAATACATTTTACAAAATAAGAATACATTTGTAAATAAAATTAATTTTATTTACAGCAGACAATCATGTGACTGTTTACAGAGCTCGCTCCTCCACTGTGAATAAACCACCATCAGAATCCATGAGTTTTATCACTGAGGTCCATATGAGAAACAATTACTTATATTTAATGTATTCAGTGAAGACCATTTAATGCTATTTTACATTTGATTATTTGGTTTCTGTTCCTTAAATACCTACAAACCTAAACAACAAACACACATTGTTTAATTTCTATATTTGTTCTATTTATTTATTTGTACTATTTAGATGATTTCAAACAGGGCCCATAGGCACAACCTGCACCGGAGCCCCACAAACCCCAGCTAAGGCCCTTGATGTAATGATAAAGAAACAAACTCCAAACTCTTGGATGGCCTGAGGGTGAATAAATTCTCATTTCTCATTTTTGGTGAAATATGCTTTTAAACCTGAACAGATTCCCATGTTAAAAGAAAAGTCCTTCATCAACAGAACTGCCTACAATGCACGATGGATATGAAATCGCATCATGAAAAATAATTAATAAACTAATCGCTTTTGAAACCCTCCTTAATACTGCTGATTTGAGACCTCTGATACTCTGGTTAGTGTAATAAGTGGTCTCAGAGCACTGTGCTCCTTGAGTATAGCCTTGAAAACATGAGTAAAATGTTCTAAACATGAGCACCTGCATTAATATTCATAAGGGCTGTGTAAGCTCTCACCCCTCACCCTGACTGCATCACAAAGCTGATTTCCATCATAAAGAGACTATACGCAAATCACTCCTACATCATGACAGCAACACAAATATTCATACAAACAAGCAAATCCTTAAAACTAGTTCATTCTCAGTATGTTTCTTTCTTTCTTTTTTCTACACCCTTGCTTATTTTGCTGTCAAAATTTTTTTTTGTCCTCTATATCTTTCTACACCATTAAGCCAGTCTTGCTGGCTTAAGTGTGGGTGTGGGAATGTCACATTGCATTTACACTCAGGTAAATGGAATGTGTGAGTGTGTGTGTGTGTGTGGTCTAATCAAGATTTATACTTCATCTGAATAAATAAGATGTATTTTTAAATTTGTTGCTTGTGTTTGGTGTTTTGTTTTGATTATATATATATTGTCATTTCAATGAGTTTATATAATTGAATTTTTGGGTCTTTAATCATTTGTTGATTATTATCAGTTTGCTTTTAGTTTTTGCATGTTTTTGAATCTGCTATTATCTTTCATTCAGCACTAATAAAATGCTAATATTTTTTTTTCAACAGAAGTAACACTGTTCATCCTGTAATGGTCTTAATTCAAATTCCAACTGAGACAGAGCAGAAGTACAATCTTTTGAAAACATTTACTGCAGTGCCATGCACTGCCAGCTTTTTGCGCTAACATAAAGTAAAATAAAACAGCATGGCCTTTGTTGCTCGGAGTACTCATTGTACCATAACTGTTTTGGGTCTTGGGCAGTTTACATTTGGCCTGTCTTGTGCCAATGAGCATTAGATGCCAGGAACCATCTAAGTGCCAGTGTGTATGTGACGTAAATTGCCCTTGGACGTTTGTTTCTCCTCAGCTGGCGGTACAGACAGTAGACCAAAGAGAGAATGGTTCTTCATGTAAACAAAGAAGGCACTTCTCCCCTCAGTTATGAGAGGACACCATGTGTATAAAACCAGCAGTCATCCAGAAAACAATAAATGCCTCTAAATTTGACCTATTGTATGTGGATTATTTACAGATTCCAATAACAAGAGCAAGAGCATGACAAAGGATGTGCAGGGGTCTCTTTTTCTCCCCAATACCCCACCCCGTCATAACATTTCTCTCACGCTCACTCTCTCTCTTCCTCCTTCTCCAACACAATCTCTCTTTCCTTCGAACCTTTAATTCTCCTCTTCAGAATATTTATTTTCTGAAGCCTTAAGCTGCGGTAGGGAACTTTTGACGCTCTAGCGGTTAATAAACAGAACTGTTTGCGTATTGCGGAAGAACATCGTAGCCGGAACTACTTCTCTCTGTTTATGTCTATGAAGAATCACAAAGGTACTGGGTTTCACGTCCGCGGTATCCCCGAAGCAATCTAAAATAGTCAGAATATAAACACTTATTATAGGTGCACCCTAGTGATTCAGGACAAGCCAAAAACACGGTTTGGAAAATGGATTCATGGTGTACTCGCTTATTATATACATTTTTCTACATTTTGAACACAAACAAAGTTACGGACCGCAGCTCTGATTGGTTATTTTTTACCGGGAGCGATGGAGTTTCTGCAAATGGCAATAGGACCACTGGGAGGAGCCAGAGAAGTTTGATTTTTTCACAGATTATCTGTCTCATATTCTACTGTCAGGACATAATGACAGGTTTAAAAAAATATGTACAGCACCTTTATATGTATACTAGGATGGTCTGTCTCCATTTTACAATTAGGAATGTATTGTGCTTTTCAATTCCATCATGTTTAAATCAGTGGTACTTTCATGCAATTCCGGCCCATTAATCCAATGGACTTGCCTTGTTTATATAAGATAAAATGTGCACATAGCTTACCAAAGGGGGTAGGATGAGTGCTACAAACAGGTGCTGACATTTTCTCACTGTGGAAGCCATTTTGTCTGGAGCACTGATGCGATTATTAGCAGAGGGGAACAACAAAGTGCTGGATGGTAAACAGGTACACTGGAAAAATGCTGCCGTTCTTCAAATCACCATCAGATCTGAAAAATAAATAAATAAATAAATAAATAAATAAATAAATAAATAAATAAATAATAATAATAATAATAATAATAATAATAATAATAATAAAATATATATACAGGTGCATCTCAGTAAATTAGAATGTCGTGGAAAAGTTCATTTATTTCAGTAATTCAACTCAAATTGTGAAACTTGTGTATTAAATAAATTCAGTGCATGCAGACTGAAGTAGTTTAATCTTTGGTTCTTGTAATTGTGATGATTTGGGCTCACATTTACCAAAACCCGACCCATTCACTGTCTCAACAAATTAGAATATGATGACATGCCAATCAGCTAATCAACTCAAAACACCTGCAAAGGATTCCTACACAATCATGGGAAAGACTGGTGATCTAACAGTTGTCCAGAAGACAGTCATTGACACCCTTCACAAGGAGGGTAAGCCACAAACACTCATTGCCAAAGAAGCTGGATGTTCACAGAGTGCTGTATCCAAGCATGTTAACGGAAAGTTGAGTGGAAGGAAAAAGTGTGGAAGAAAAAGATGCACAACCAACTGAAGCACAGCCTTATGAGGATTGTCAAGCAAAATCGATTCAAGAATTTGAGCAAACTTCACAAGGAATGAACTGAGGCTGGGGTCAAGGCATCAAGAGCCACCACACACAAACGTGTCAAGGAATTTGGATACAGCTGTAATATTCCTCTTGTTAAGCCACACCTGAACCACAGACAATGGCAGAGGCGACTTACCTGGGCTAACGAGAAGAAGAACTGGACTGTTGCCCAGTGGTCTAAAGTCCTCTTTTCAGATGAGAGCAAGTTTTGTATTTCAATTGGAAACCAAGGTCCTAGAGTCTTGAGGAAGGGTGTAGAAGCTCATAGCCCAAGTTGCTTGAAGTCCAGTGTTAAGTTTCCACAGTCTGTGATGATTGGGGGTGCAATGTCATCTGCTGGTGTTGGTCCATTGTGTTTTTTGAAAACCAAAGTCACTGCACCCGTTTACCAAGTAATTTTGGAGCACTTCATGCTTCATTCTGCTGTTACGCTTTTTGAAGATGCTGATTTCATTTTCCAGCAGGATTTGGCACCTGCCCACACTGCCAAAAGTTGGTTAAATGACCATGGTGTTGATGTGCTTGACTGACCAGCAAACTCACAAGACCTGAACCCCATAGAGAATCAATGGGCTATTGTCAAGAGGAAAATGAGAAACAAGAGACCAAAAAATGCAGATGAGCTGAAGGCCACTGTCAAAGATACCACCTCACGGTGCCACAAACTGATCACCTCCATGCCTCGCCGAATTGAGGCAGTAATTAAAGCAAAAGGAGCAAGAGGAGTACCAAGTACTGAGTACATATAAAGTAAATGAACATACTTTCCAGAAGGCCATCAATTCACTATTTTTTGTTGTTGTTGTTGTTGTTCTTTTATGTATAGTATTCTAATTTGTTGAGATAGTGAATTGGTGGGTTTTTGTTAAATGTGAGCCAAAATCATAATGAAAATATCCAAAGACTTAAACTACTTCAGTCTGTGTGCACTGAATTTATTTAATACACAAGTTTCACAATTTGAGTGGAATTACTGAAATAAATGAACTTTTCCACAACATTCTAATTTATTGAGATGCACCTGTATATATTTTTTAAACCACTCATTACCACCACATAATGGTATTACACACATTCATTATTTGGGATGGTGGAAATTGCATTGTGGTGGAAATGTTCATGATATTGAGATTGAGATCGAATAGGCTGTTTTCAACACACTCTATTGTAAATACACAGTATTACACCATACATGGCCACCAACTACACTGACCACAAACAGTACATGTGTGTAGCGAAAACCATATAGGTCCTTTTATTATTAAGTTGTTTATCCAAAATAGCCGTACGATAGAGCACAGCCTTATGACGCAGCTCACTGTATTGCTAGAATAATTCCTGATTCAATTCTGTTCATCACAAGCACCAATCTCATGAAGGCAGGGGACGGAAGGAGCTGTAGGGGAGACTTTGGTACACTTAAATAGGAGAATGAAAAAGATAAAGAGAGCATAAGTGTGATGGATGGATGGATACGTAGCTGGATGGAGGGCTGGAGGAAGAAAGAGTGAAACAGCTGCTCTGTAGCTCTCGCTGTAATTAGTGGGTATAATGAAGCTGACTGCCGGAGAACTCCCCCAGCAATTCCTCAAAATCACTGAGACATGCTAGACAAGGATGTTCGTAAAAAAAAAAAAAAAAAACACAAAGAAGCGAAACAGACCAACCAACCTGTAACAAAACAGAGAGAGATGCTTACCAGTGCCAAAGCCATGTAAGGGCAAACTTTGTTCTTCTTACTCCATTAACTGGATAAAGTATTAACAAATTCTAACTAAATGTCAAAACATCCAAAGAAATATAGGTGGGGAAAAATGTTTTTTTTTTTTTTTTTTTTTACAATGAATGTCGTCTCTAGGAAAGTGTAAATTTGAAAATGTATGTCTGTGCTGTGCATGTGTGTTTCCTCTGCCTTTGAAGTGTGAGTGTCAACATTTCAGAGTGTGTGCTCAAGCTATCAGAGACCACAGAGAGGCTGTATGCCTAAACACTTTTCCTTTGCACATTCTCCGGGGCACATTAGTCACAACAAATCCTTTCCACAAAAGGACATGCCTTCACAATTAGGTAAAACTGATTCTAATGACAGAACAAAATATGGGAGGTGGGCCATCCTGTATGAGGAACTGATAGGCAGGATTTTTTTTACCAACGTGTTTGAGTAGTTGATATTTTGTCTAAACTGGCAAAATATTATGTGGAGTGTGTTAGCATTTAGAGGTCAAACCCTGCTACTGACAGCTTGGCTAGCTGAAGGGCATACTTCAGGGACAGGTGGCACTTCATAGCCTACAGTATGTGACAGATTTAGTGCCATTCCTTAAGCATTTTCCTGGCTTTGAGGTCTATGACATCCAATGTAATTTCACTACATTCTAGACTGAAATGGGATTTATTTTCACATACCATCGCAGAAGTAATGCGATTTAGTTTTGCATATGTGTAAATAATCATGATATTTTTATCTTTCTATCATTTTGTCTGCATTCTGTTGTGAATTCTTTTTCTTCTTTTTTTTTTTTTTTTTGCTTATATCCTACCATTTAGAAGAAATGGGGTTGGTAAATATGCTATAGTAAATATTTTTTTTTAGTAAATGCCCACCCGGTCAGGATACATATATAAGATCAATAATACAATAAAATGGTAATATTAAAAGTTTTACAAAATGTAATTTATTCCTGTTATAGCAAAGCTGAACCTATTGATCTACTGAATCTACTGATGCCAAACTTGTAAATAATAGTGTAGGATTTTTATGTTCATTGGAAGTGTAGGTTTGTACTGGTTTTCATTTCAAATAGACAAGTCAAAGTCATCATATCTAATGTTGGGAAGAAAGACTTCTTATAATTGCTATTGAATTTGGCTTTTGCTAAACTTTTTATCCAAAAGATTACATTACTGAAACTCAAATTACAGAATTAAAAAAAAAAAAACTATTCTAAATAGGATGCCGGTGTAAACAAAAACAAGTCATGCCTGCTCTCCCCAACCTCTCGAAACCAGAGATCCATCCAAGGTTATTATCACACTCCAAATGACTTTGCAGAGGTAATAAGGCATGTCAGTCTGACCAGCTGACAACCATGGTTTTCACTGCCCCCAATAATATCTATTAACACACCCACAGCACAGAGACACCACAATGTTGCAATGTTCCAATATTGCTATATAGCTGTATTACATCTGCCCTGCTCCACTAGCTATTTGAGGTTAAAGTAATTTGTCCCGACACAATATATCCAGGTTTAGTGTGCAGAAAGAAAGAAAGAAAGAAAGAAAGAAAGAAAGAAAGAAAGAAAGAAAGAAAGAAAAGACCATAAATTACCAATATGCAGGGAACGAAAGGGATATGCATTGGATTTATTCATTTTCCTCCTTGAGGATGGATAAAATCTGTTGCACATGCATGAGATGGATCTCTGGCCATTCTACAAAAATGTGTGTTAATGCCAAACTAGGCTGACCAATAGTGAACTAAGTCACTAAAGTCTGCACAACTATATTTAGATTGTCATTTGCTGTTTGAAGAGGAAGGAGGGGGATTACCATTAACATATAGACACATTTCTCTCTTTAAAACACTGAGAGAATACATAGCATAAATCAGGAATTTGGCGTCCCTTTCTCTCTTCATTCTTTTCTCTCAGTACAAATCACAAGGTATTGCATGGGTTGACATCAATTACTGTGCCATGAGCCCCAAGGTATCAGAGTGATTAGTTATTATTAAAGAAGCACTGTAGTGTATGTGATACAAGCACAAATCATTTAAACAGGGTGTCAGTGGCTGAAAACAGGCTTGCGAAAACTGAATGTAGAATTTATGCCAAATGTCAAAAATGCTGAACACACAGGAAATAACGAGGTCATCAGAGTTGGCACTTAAACCTACATGGAGTAACCTAATTGTGTGTGTTTATGCCCATATCTGTTAGTGTGTCACAGTATGCAAGATGCACACATTACGATACAAACTAATGACACACTAATACTAACTAATTGTGTCTCACTACTGGATTTTGTAGGGTTAATTCTGTGAGTTCACCTACTCAAAGAAAATATGTTTACTTGTATATGTTTATTAACAATCAAAATATGTGACAATTTACTTAAAAATATTGTAATGTATGTACATTTATATTCAATAATAAACTTCATAATATACAAATGTAATTGTGACTATATCTCATACTGTGTGTGCATAATATTGTACTTTGTGTGCTTTACTACATTTTAAAACACACACACACACAGTGAGTAAACACATTTTTATAATATACCATCACACGCATTAGTTTATTTATTTGTCATTGCTTCGTTGTGCATGTTAATTATAAAATCATAAAAATGTGCTGCACAATCTTATAAACCAAGGACTTCAAAGTACAGCTGAAAATGTGTCTATGTACATTCTGATATTGAAAATAACAAAATGAGGTCAGCTATGATGAAACAAAATTATATGGGAATATACTTGAAAATATAATGCAATATATTAAATAATTTCCATCTATGGGAAACTGCTATTTATATGTAGCATATTTATCAACATACTGCAATATATGGAACACAAATTACTATATATTGATACATACAAAACATATACTGTAGCAGTGATAAAAAAAGTAAAAAAATATATATATCTGCACTACACTTTTACATGTAATGGCTTTACTACACAATTCATTAATTTCTCTTTTATGAGATGCATGGGTTTACATAAAGTTGTATACTTATCTGACTTTATTGTTTGTATATAGTTATACATTTTATATATGAAACCGCATGGAGTGTTTCATAAAGTGTTAGGTCTATTTATCGATGCGTACTATATGCAGACAATAAAGACCAATACTTTATGTAGTTTGAAAGTGATGCCATAATCAATTAAAATTTGTCTTAAATCAAGTGCAGAAAAGCCTGCAGTGCTAATATCCTGCCTCTTTATAAAAGGTGTTAAACTGGGATCTCAACTCAATATCAAACACATATAAACCTGTTCATCTGCAGTCCTTATATCATTAGAGGTGAGTGGTTGTAACTGAACACCATTTAATGTAGTGTAATTTTTAATGGTGCACTTGCAGAGGTCCATTAAAAACTGAACAGAGAGAAAAATTGTAAAACAGTTCATTTGCACATACACATGCAACAAAATAACGTGCTTTCAAAAGACACCAGAGAGCAACAAGAATAGAAATGAATACCGACATAACAGTTGCAGAGGCTCTGCAGTGGATATGTTATACTATCTAACACAAACAGGGAAAGGAAAGAGGAAGGAAGGAGAGAGACTGATCTCCTATTCACTGCAATCAAATCTTGTCAAAGGGTTGTTTATGCTGAGTTCATTTAAAATAGAGATCAACAAGTAATAATTACATAAATTATGCCTTTACTCAACAGTTTCAGAAATCACAACACAAGGGCTAGTAAACAAAAAAGCTGATTTAAAGATAAAAGGTGACTTCACACAGACTTCACACATTTGCAAATGTGTAAATATTTATTTTTATATAATGTAATGCATAATGTAAATTAAATATATTAATTATATTTATTTAGGAATAAACTATTCAGCAATGAGGTAAGAAAGGGGTAAAAATAAGACTGCTTATAATGTTAAGAATATATATATATATATATATATATATATATATATATATATATATAAAATTCAACACACTGAATGCAATTTATATATACATATGTTAAGAATGTCTGCAATATCTGCAATAAATGAAATGGATATAAAGTAATAGATATCTACATTCCCTTATAAGTTGCTGCTGCCATTTTGTGGCATAATAGTTTGGGTGGTGGCTATAGCAATAAGGTTTCAACATAATTCATGTAGGGTGAATAAAGCCTTGTAAGTCATTGACCATTAATACATCAAAAACGTGAATAGGAAATCATCATAATACGGTGGATAAATTCTGGGATATGCTGAACTGTACAATAAAATCATTTATTGCCTAATAATACTTTAAGTTGTGTTCTATCATACAAGCTCTTTCTAACGTGTTTTAATAACAACATGTGCAGGAGCTCCATGACAGTGATCAGTTCTTTAAAAGGGGCGATGTTGCACGCTGATCGTGTGTGTGTGTGTGTGTGTGTGTGTGTGTGTGTGTGTGTGTGTGTGTGTGTGTGTGTGTGTGTGTGTGTGTGTTTTAATGCATTAGATTTTATTGTAAGGAATGCACATTGCACTAAACTGGTAAATGTAACAATGATTCATTCGTGCAAGCCGCACAACTCCCAGCTGTCTACTTAACACACAATATATCGCAGACCGTCGTCAAATCACTCTCCACCCAACCCCATTAAATAGCATTTCGATCACCAAATTCGCATTAAACTGCATAAAAACTGACGTATAAAACGGAAGTATTCGCTCCACAATCCATCCATACTAGAGCTATTGATCCGTACTGCACATTCAATTTCAATACACATGCAGCAAAATGAATGAAATGCGTTTCGATAAAGAATTCACTAATATGCCATAGCAAGAATGAATAGTATACAATGAATGATGAATCTTACTGTCCCAGTATGCAGATGGTCTCCCTAAAGGACGTGTCAACACGATGCAGAATGCAGTGTCTCGCGATGTTAGTCTCGGGCGTTGTAACTGCTGTGGCGCGCTGGTGCACAAACATTCCCTAAGACGCCCCGAAAAACTTCTGTGGACAAGTAGTCTCTCTCTCTCTCTCTCTCTCTCTCTCTCTCTCTCTCTCTCTCTCTCTCTCTCTCTCTCCCTCTCAAAGATGAACGAGGGAACAAACGTCTAATTAAGGCAATGAATGCAAAATACACGCACATAAATATATAGAAAAGCCAGAGTTTGAGTTAAGGGATGTGACGTGTAAGTAATTCGCTATTCTCTGTATTGTTGTAACACTAATATCCACGCAGACTCACAATGATCCCTGATATGCGCTGCGCATTTAGATGATCACCTTCAACCACCCCCATCTCTCTCTTTCTCTCTCTCTCTCCACGGGTTTTTATTTTTATTTGTATTTTATTTTATTTTTTTAGAAAGCTCTACTAACAAATGTAGAAAATCAGAGGTCAAAGGACCAAATTGATTGGTAGATCTTTAAGATTCTTTTTTACTGCATAGGCCAAAAGTCAAAAGTCAAACACAAGTCGAGACGAGAACAGAATTAGTGTTCGCTTGACGAGGTAACCATAGCAACCTTTGCTGATCGCTGTTGATTTATTTAGGATCTTTCAGGCGGTGGTTTGAATACAACAGTTTGTGCCATTATTTATCTCTCTCTCTCTCTCTCTCTCTCTCTCACACACACACACACACACACACACACACACACACACACACACACACACACGCATATGTACATAATTTAGTATGTAGTATTTTAATATATAGTAATTACTCTGAAAAAAAAAATCTGGTGTGAAAACAACTTTCAGAAAGCATGTTTCTAAATTAATTAACAGCATTTAATACACATTGATTTAAACGTTTAACTGACTAAAATATAACTGTTTTGAAATAAGTAGGTAACTCTAGTAAGTAGGCAGAATCTGTGTTTTATTTACTACTAGAAGTCAGTGTATTTTGTTTAAAAAGATCTTTATTTATGCAAAGACAACTTGCCTGCTGTTGCACAAAACGAAACTCAACAAACTCTGCCCCTAAACTGATAGAAATAACTTAACGTTATAAGTTTACATCGACCCTCTAATAGCCCAGGCATTCTTGTCTGTAGAGACACTTCGTGTTAAGAGTAAAAAAGCATGACTGTCAATGCATTATCCTCCGTTCTGTACACGCTGATCAGTGAGTAAAAGGATTTCACTATTCAGCTCATGCTTGACCCACATCCGGGGACAGCTGCGGTGCAGTACAGCTACTCCAGAAAACGCATCAGGACCTTGGACAGCGGCCCATGGAACGTTTCTTCGATTATGTTACGTCGCTCAGTGTTAGAAAAAAGTCCATAGTTAGTCAAATTCCAAATATTTGTAAAAAATTTGGGACCAACTTTATATTAAGTGGCCTTAACTACTATGTACTTACATTTTAATTAATAATTTAGTACAATGTACTTATTGTGTACATACATGTTTTTACATTGTACTTAAATTAACATGTAATTAAATCTGTATTTAATTTATGCAATTACATTTATAATTACACTGTTGACCCATACTTTACACATTAACCCACCCTTAAACTTACCCATAGCTCCAACCCTCTCCCTAACCTTACCCCTATCCCACCTCAATAGCAGCAAAAGTGTTTTACAATACAATATGAACACAGTAAGTACATTGTACTTATTTTTTATGTAAGTACATAGTAGTTAAGGCCACCTAATATAAAGTGGGACCAAATTTTGTATTATTTTTTTATGGTGTATAAAATACAGTCTGATGCAAGTCACTGTGAAATACTTAAATATTAAATAATCTAATCTAAATATTAAACATCTTCCAACTAAATTTTCCAATTTAATTCAAAATGATAAAAAAAATCGATGAACGGATTGTAGACTAACATTGGAACTATAAAAAATTATGATTTTCAATTTCAGTGACTTGTGTCATGTGTTAAATGAATGGCTATTGTGTTTTGTATGACTATTGATGTTTTGACAGAATTTCCTTTTCTTTTTACTTTTCTTTTTCCTTTTTTTAATTCCTTTTTATTTATTTATTTTTTTTTTTTTTTTTGCGATTTGCCATAACTTTTATCATACCTTCTAAAACTTCTGTACTAAAGCAACTGCAAGAGATTGACTAATCACAGCTGGCTGCTGTATAGGAGGGCAAGACAGAAGGGTACACATTTTCTCATGAAATATATAGTTGGAGACAAAGAAGATGAAGAAGGAGTTCAAAGATCTTGGTTGTTTGTCTTTTGAGACATTTTCTTTCTATGCCATTTATGTGACTTATAGCACATCAACATTTTTGTCTGATCTTTCCTTTCCTACATAATTTTCTCACCAGTGGATTCTCTGCAGTGAATGGGTGCCGTCAGAATGAGCGAGGCTTGGATGCAAGGGTTTTATTACAAGCACTCAGCTTTTTGCTTCTCAATATGTTAAACTGATGGACTGGAGTCATGGTAATTACGTGTCGATTATTGTGATTTTATCATTTGTTTGAACTCTCATTCGGATGACACCCATACACTACAGACACTGCATTGATTATAATGCTAAATTCTCCAAATCTTTTCTGATAGAAAATATTAATCTACATCTTGAATGGGCATTTTCAGAAAATGTACATTTTGGGTGAACTGTTTCTTCTTCTTCTTTTTCTCAGTTTTACTATCTGTTCCTCTCTCTCTCTCTCTCTCTCTCTCTCTCTTCTTCATTCATTGCCTCTCATTATTAGCTGCATAGATGCTTTCTGAAAATTAATATCTGCATTGTGGATATCACCCTATGATGCCTCATTGAAAGGTGGGAAATATTATGGCACTGTGTGTGGTTACCACAGTAACAGGCATTTTGGATGTGCAAAAACAGAGACAATTGAGGAGTGTGGGAAAAAGAAATGGGGAGACACAAGTGGTGTGTGTATCTGTCTGTGAAATCTTTGAATGTATGAAAGCAATGAAGTAAAAAGAGAGTGCTGCTGGGTTCACAGAAAGCATGTTAAAGGATTTTGCCTTTATGACCCTGAAACAAACGAGAGGTCCTCTGTGTTAAAACATTACGTTATGTTACTGAACTTCATGGCTGTTTTTTTTTTTTTATGTGTGATACTGTTCTGCTGCAGCTGTTTGAGTGTGAGTCTCTTCTAGTTTAATAGCTGGTGGATAGAGTTCATTCAAGCACTGTTTCTTGGCTTTCAAACAGCCGTAAGGCCCCTCAGGCTTTTTAAAGTTCACTCAGAATCCAAATGGATTTGAAGTGGACTCTTTGTCTGCAAGGCAATCGTAGAGAGTCTGTTCTCTAGTAATAGGTATTTTGTTCTATAATAGACATATGAGAATACTGAAAATAGGATTAATTGTTTTGTGTTCAAAATGACAAGTAGCTTTGATGCTTTATCTCCCATTGTCTGTCTTTGTTTTTTCTCCCTTCACTGTCACTTTGTATTCTCTCAGGACGAGTGTTCTAGTCAGAAAAGAATGGCTTGTACATTGACTGATGTTTGGTGAGCCTCTGTGCAGCCAAGCTGAAATCTTCAGGTTTGTATAGAAACATAAAACATATCTTTAAATTTATTTATGTGTGTTCCAAATAGAGAGAGAGAGAGGGATAAATCAGGTATCATTATACCTCTGTATGTAGATGGAGGTAGCATAGGTAGAAAACCGTATGTAGCAGTGGAGAGAGACTGCTTATGTTTAAGAATGAAAAAGTATCATCTCCTTAGTTCTCCGAGACTATTGGTGTTGTCATGGAAACCGATTCCACCTTGAGTTGTGGAGAGTAAAAAAAAATAAAATAATGGTGGAAACTTGATTTTGCTAAGAGAGGTTTATAAATGATAAATGATAAATAGTAAAGTGCATAGATAAGTAATAGAAAGCAAAGAGGTATTTCTTTTAGTGTGATGGACCTTATATATAGATTAAATATACTAATATACTAATAAGCAAGAGGAGTGGAGCTATTGTTTAATGGCTTGCTTCAAGTATTTTCTTTACTTTTCAGTCTCATTAAAACAGACAAAAATAAGGGGGGGAAATCGATGAAGTACACAGCAGGCCCTATTTTTGGCCCTGATTCAAGTTGGCAGGTTTGGCCCTACAAGGATAATAGTAGAAAGTTTAAAGTAACCTGAAAATCCTATATAAGCCTGCCTTTCATTTATGACGTTACTCTTGTTTATTCTCATACTTGGAGAAACTTGCCTGTGTGCTTCTGGAGCAGCTGCAAAGAAAATCTCTACATGGGGTCCTTGTGGCACTCTGCCCCATCTTCTCTTAGAGACTTAATTGAGAAGATGGGGCAGAGTGCCACAAGGACCCCATGTAGAGATTTTCTTTGATTGCAGCTGCTCCAGAAGCACACAGGCAAGTTTCTCCAAGGAGACCAATGCACAAAATACAGAGCCTGTCAGATTCAGCTGAATATAAACATAGAGCAGAGTGGGAATGAATGCCTTCTGTTTTATCTATCTAGTCATAATGATAATAAGATAATGTAAAACTTATAATGATAAAAATGTGTAAATGTTAATGGAAAATAAATAAATATTCATACCGTGCACATCCCGCTCTTTTTCTTTACGACTTTCTATATGTAAAAAAAAGTAATTTTGTAAAAAAAAAAATCTAAGCACTGAATAATTTTTTTTATATTATTTGCATTATTTGTAATATTCCTATCAGTATCAGCTCAAACATATGCACATTTTGAAGTGCAATATAACTATATTTTGAAAGTAATTATTTCGTTTATTGTAATACTCTCTAACTCACTCAACTCACTCAACTCACTCACTCAGCCAACTCAATCACTCACTCACATACTCACTCATTCACTAACTCACTCACTCACTCACTCACTCACTCACTCACTCACTCACTCTCTCACTCTCTCACTCACTCACTCAACCAGCTCAATCATGAAACCAACTCCCTTACTCAACTCACTTACTCAACTCACTCACTCACTGACTCACTCACTGACTCACTCACTCACTCAACCAACTCAATCACTAAACCAACTCCCTCACTCACTCAACTCGCTCACTCGCTCACTCACTCACTCACTCACTCACTCACTCACTCACTCACTCACTCACTCACTCACTCACTCACTCACTCACTCACTCACTCAACCAACTCAATCACTAAACCAACTCCCTCACTCACTCACTCACTCACTCACTTACTCAACCAGCTTAATCACTAAACCAACTCCCTCACTCACTCAACTCACTCACTTACTCACTCACTCACTCTCTCACTCTCTCACTCACTCACTCAACCAGCTCAATCACGAAACCAACTACCTTACTCAACTCACTTACTCAACTCACTCACTCAACTCACTCACTCACTGACTCACTCACTCACTCACTCAACCAGCTCAATCACTAAACCAACTCCCTCACTCACTCAACTCACTAACTCACTCACTCACTCACTCACTCACTTACTCACTCAACTCACTCACTCACTTACTCAACCAGCTTAATCACTAAACCAACTCCCTCACTCACTCACTCAACTCACTCACTCACTCACTCACTCACTCAACCAGCTCAATCACTAAACCAACTCCCTCACTTACTCAACTCACTCACCCACTCAGTCACTCACTCACTCACTCACTCACTCACTGACTCACTCACCCACTCACTCACTCACTCACTCAACCAGCTCAATTACTAAACCAACTCCCTCACTTACTCAACTCAATCACTAGCTCACTTACTCAACTCCCTCCCTCCCTCACTCACTCACTCACTCACTCACTCACTCAAAATGCTCAATCACTAAACCAACTCCCTCACTCACTCAACTCAATCACTAACTCACTTACTCAACTCCCTCCCTCCCTCACTCCCTCACTCACTCACTCACTCACTCACTCACTCACTCACTCACTCACTCACTCACTCACTCACTCACTCACTCAACCAGCTCAATCACTAAACCAACTCCCTCACTCACTCACTCACCCACTCACTCACTCACTCACTCACTCACTCACTCACTCACTCACTCACTCAACCAGCTCAATCACTAAACCAACTCCCTCACTCACTCAACTCAATCACTAACTCACTTACTCAACTCCCTCCCTCCCTCCCTCCCTCCCTCACTCACTCACTCACTCACTCACTCACTCACTCAACCAGCTCAATCACTAAACCAACTCCCTCACTCACTCACTCACTCACTCACTCACTCACTCACTCACTCACTCACTCACCCACTCACTCAATTCAATTCATATTGCTTTATTGGCATGACATACAAAGGTACATATTGCCAAAGCATTGTACATAGCAGAATAGAAACAAACAAAACAAAAATTCATATATATCCATAAGAAAAAATAAAAAAATAGAATAAAATACATGCAAAATAAATCTATATACATTTTCATAAACATTGATGGTACTTATAATGTAGATGTGTTCACTCTTTACCTCTTAGTTTGTGGCATTTGTAAATATAATGTGCTACCACAGAGGAAGCAGGTCCTTCACCCAGTAATATTTTTAATTTGTCATGTTCACTGAGTGACTGGAACTCAGGAGTGTTGTGCTGTATTTGACTGTACAGTGAGTCTCTCAGAGATGTGTATTTGTCACAGTGGAGGAGGAAGTGCTCCTCCGTCTCGACTGATCCTGATCTACACTCGGCACAGACTCGCTCTTCTCTGGGTAACCAGCTCTTTCTGTGTCGTCCTCTCTCTATGGCCAGCTGGTGGTCACTCAGTCTGTACTTGGTCAGTAACTGTCTGTGTGTTATATTCCTGACTGAGAGCAGATAGTCAGCCATACTGTACTCTCTGTTGAGTTTCAGATAACACTGGAGGCGACTTTGCTCTTTGGTTTGTTCTTTCCAATACTGTATGTATGTCTCCTTCTCTTCATTCATAATCTCTTTGATTCTTCTATTTTTTTCAGGATTGGTGATTAGTTAGTTAGCTCTGATACCATTACACAAAGATTACTTTGAGCACTCTTTTTTTGTGTTTTTAATGCTTTATAATGAAGAGAATCTTCTGAACTAGAGTTTAAGTGGATCCAGAACTTTAAAACTCTTTTTTTAATGATGAGGTTTAGGGGAAGACGGCCTAACTCAGCTCTGCAGGCGTTATTAGGAGTGTTTCTGTGCACGTGAAGGATGCTTCTGCAGAACTCCACATGCAGAGCTTCTAAAGGGTGTTTGTTCCAGTCTTTATGGCTGGAGTTACTCGCTGGACCCCAGATCTCGCTTCCATACAGGGCAATGGGCAGAATCACACTATCAAAGATCTTTGTCCAGATTCTGATGGAGATGTTTATTTTAAATAATTTCATTCGTATAGCGTGTAGTGCCCTGCGGGCTTTTATAAGTAATGTTTTAATTGCCAATTTGAAATTTCCAGTGGGAGTTAAAACCAGACCAAGATAAGTATATTGTAAAGTATGTTGAAGTGTGGTGTTGTTTAATGTGAATAGATGTTTATGTTCTAGATTTCTGGGCTTTTTCTGAAATATCATAATCTTAGTTTTTGGGATGTTGATGTCTAAGGCCCAATCCTGGCAGTATTTAGTTAAAATGTCGAGGTTGTTCTGGAGATCTTCTGGTGTTTTAGACAGAATTAGTAAGTCGTCTGCATACAGTAGATATTTGACCTCTGTATCGTGTAATTGTAGTCCTGGACTGTTTGACTGGTCCAGAAGATCTGCCAGTTCATTGATATAGATGTTAAATAAGGTCGGGCTGAGGCAGCAGCCCTGTCACACTCCTCGCTGTTGAGGAAAATACTCTGTCCTTTGCTGCCCAATTTTTACTGCACATTTATTTTGGTTATACATGTTTTTAATTAAGTCATATATGTTACCCCCTATGCCACTTTGAATGATTTTATAAAATAGTCCATTATGCCAGATAGAGTCAAAAGCCTTCTTAAAATCTATAAAGCATGCAAATATTTTCCCCTCTTTCTTCTGGTGTACATGTTCATTTATGAGCATGTGTAGTGTGTGAATATGGTCAGTGGTTCGATGTTTAGGGAGGAAGCCGATCTGAGATTTGCTGATGACATTGTGCTGCTTTAAGAAAGATGAAATCCGAGAGTTGACTATAGAGCAAAACACTTTTCCTAAATTACTGGTTACACAGATCCCTCTGTAGTTATTAGGATCGGTTTTGTCTCCACTTTTAAAGATGGGAGAGATGAATCCTGTGTTCCAGACCTCAGGAAAAACACCTGAACTCAAAATCAAATTAAAAAGTTTGAGTAATGCAGTTTGCAGTTCAGGAGAGCTGTTTTTAAGCATCTCGTTCTTTATGTTGTCAGGGCCACAGGATTTCTGACATTTGAGGGATTTCAGTTTTTCACTAAGTTCTTGTTGGGTTATTGGATAATCTAGTGGATTTTGGTTGTTTTTGATACATGATTCAAGAGCATTCAACTTTTGGAGGACATTTAATTGGTTGGGGTTATTCAGAGGGTCAGTTTGAGGTGTATAGAGCTTCTCAAAGTGATCCTTCCAGATCTGACCATCTTGTATGGCTAACTCTTGTGGTTTTGTCTTGTTCAGACTGTTCCACATGCTCCAGAACTGACCCTGATCAATTGAGTTTTCCATCTTCTGAAGTGTGTTGTTATAATATTCCAGCTTCTTCTGTCTCACTGTGTTTTTGTATTGTTTCAGGAGTTCAGAGTGTTTAGAGCGTAACTCTAAGTTGACCGGATCTTTGTGTTTTTGATTTGAAATTAATCGTAGCTCTTGTCTTATTGTTTTACATTCATGGTCAAACCACTTTTCAGAAGGTTTTTGTTTAGCTCTATTTTTGTGTTTATATGTGGTTGTTTCATTTAAATTAGCCTTTTTTGCTATATTTTCAAAAATGTCATTAATATGTTTAATTGCTAAATTTATTCCTTTCCAATTATTATCATATGTTGAATTGTTAAATAGTGTAATGGAACTGAGAGTTTCGTTTGACTTCAATGCTTTAATATATGTTTCAGCAGCACTATGAGTCCATCTATATGGTGCTTTGAGTTTATGTAGATGAATTGGCTTTTTCTGAATTCCCCTTGATTTGTTGTCTTCCCCTTTAATGAAGAGATTGATCTGGCTGTGATCAGACAGGGGCGACTGAGCTTTGACGGTAAATGCACTGAAATGGGAAGGTCCTATATTTGATATAGCATAATCTACAACACTGTTCCCGAGATCTGAGCTATATGTGAACTGTCCACAGGAATCTCCGCTGATTCTACCGTTGAGGATATAAAGAGCTGAAGTCTGACAGAGGTGGACTAGCTCTTTCCCGTGTCTATTGACTCCTGTATCCTGGCTATTTCACTCACTCACTCACTCACTCACTCACTCACTCACTCAACCAGCTCAATCACTAAACCAACTCCCTCACTCACTCAACTCAATCACTAACTCACTTACTCAACTCCCTCCCTCACTCACTCACTCACTCAACCAGCTCAATCACTAAACCAACTCCCTCCCTCCCTCACTCACTCACTCACCCACTCACTCACTCACTCACTCACTCACTCACTCACTCACTCACCCACTCACTCACTCACTCACTCACTCACTCACTCACTCAACCAGCTCAATCACTAAACCAACTCCCTCACTCACTCAACTCAATCACTAACTCACTTACTCAACTCCCTCCCTCACTCACTCACTCACTCACTCACTGACTCACTCACTGACTCACTCACTCACTCACTCACTGACTCACTCACTCACTCACTCACTCACTCACTCACTCACTCAACCAGCTCAATCACTAAACCAACTCCCTCACTCACTCAACTCACTCACTCACTCACTTACTCAATTAACACACTCACTCACTCACTCACTAAACCAGCGCAATCACTAAACCAACTCGCTAACTCACTCACTTACTCAACTCACTCACTCACTCACTGACTAATATTTATTGAGCAATACAAATCCCTGCTGGCCCAAACCTATATGAATGTGTCTTTTATGTAAGTCAAAAGATGATATTTTGAAAAATACCTCAGAGTCTATGTTGTTTTGGATCACAATGACTTTCAATGTACAAAAACTTTATTCTATATTTTTTGTCTACACCATTATGTGACAAACAGATATGAGAATGGCAGCTCACTTGTCCCAAACAGCCTTTGTTGTGACAAGCTAGGTTCTAGTGGGTCAGAGTAGCATTGTTCAATCTGCCAAATTCAAAATATGCCTTGGCAACCATCCAGGATCATCACCCCATGATCATTTCCAAGGACCAGGAAAATAAAGTTGTCTACAGGGAGGCTGAATTGTAATCAAAACTATGAGATGGAAAGAGAGGGAAGGAAAACAGGAAGAAGAGATACAGATGGAAAAAAGGCAATTGTGTATGTATGCGTGTGTGTGTGTGTGTGGCTGGACTAGAATTAGAAAATGCATCAGTTTAAGTCTTTTAAGCAGTATCAATAACAACTCAATCTTTGACTCAATCAAATGAAGTTTATAAGCAACATATTCACTTCTAAGTAACCCTTTTACAGTCATAAAATCCCAAGGCAAATCACATAAGGATCCACAAGAAAAAAAAATAAAAATAAAAAATCACAGTATAAGGATAAAATGCACATTTAAGTTAATTTAACATTATTATTGTTGTTGTTGTTTTACACAATTTTCTCCTTTTACATAGTCATTATACTTTAAACATTGAGTTTATTTAATTTAATATTTTTGTACAGTGCATGTACAGTGTCAGCAAAGTGAGTTTTCTTCATGATGCAGTGCAAAGTCTTGATTTGTGTGGAAATCTCAGGCGAAATCCCAGCCTTTGTCACAGAATAATCACTGTAATTGTGTTGTAATTGTATACTGCCAGACTGAGAAATGTATTTTTTTCCAACATGCTCTGCTCTTCTGGTCAAAATGCCACAGCACTGTTATCACACATTAAATATGATGTAAAATATATTGCAAAAAAAAAAAAAATTGCACAGTAAATTTGCATTTGGATGTAAATTGATGTGGAGTTTTATAGTAACAATACAGAAAATGAGAATAATTAAAACTGTGACTTCATAGAAACGGAAAATGACAGAACATTTGACCTGATCGTTTTGACAGATTATCATTATACATTTAATTTGTCCTTTAAATTGCCATTAACATGTACTGGAGAAGACAGGAAAATATTTTACAGCTAATAAGTAAACACAAGGTTTTTTAGAGAACAATTATATATTCTAAATAGGTTTTCCAGTAATGAAACCATCGATGCTGTGTCCAGGTTCTGGTCCACATGTGCTTACCGAAGGTTATTTATTGTCTTGTACAGTGTTAGGGTCATGCACAGTAATAAAAACAATTTCTTTATGAAAACGCTCATTGGGGGAGACAAAGGAATGTTTGGAAGATTATAAGCATTTTTTTAATAGTGATGCATATTTTTGTTGACTTACTTGGTCTGTTGTGCTTTAATTTTGGCATGTTGTGATTTCATTATCCAGTTCTTTGAACACTAAATCAATTTCCTCTCCAGTATTTAGGAGAATTCATGCATAGGCCCCTCTATAAACAAAAGGGTCATATTTGAGGGGGAAAACAGTAGCAGATTAGATGTATGGATGTGCACGGCACAGATGTTGCTGATGTTCCATTGACTGAAAATACAGAGAAACAAATTCATCCAATCATAGGGACATCACGAAGTAATTTCCCTGTACACTGAAGATCAACTTTATGAGATTTGCCTTGAGCACAAGAGGAAATGATAATCAATGTCTCTGTTCAAATATAAATCGTTGTATGAGGATTTCGAAAGAGGAATCATAAAATGTTGAGGATCTAAAGATGCTGCATAGTGAACACACAAGTTTTTCCATGTAGTTACAATGGTGATGTTCCTTGAGCACCGTCCTTAGACTGTACAGTATATGGATTAGTTGTCCTATTGGTGCTCTTGTCGCAATGTGAATAGGACAGTATGTCTTGAACCATTCAGTGTATAATGCAGTATTAAAGAATACTGTGGCATATAATCATAGTTTATTTTCTTCTACACTCTTAGTGTCATGTATAGTAATAAAAACAATTCTATATGAATGCCCCCTAAAACTATAATATTAAATATCTTGTTTGCCTAACTTTCCCTGACTTCAAACTCTCAGACATAGCTGGAATCATTAACCCTGCATAGCATGTTATAACCGTTTGTGATTCTGTGTGACACAGTCCAGCTACTAATTAGCCAGTAATTGACCTTAGTCTAACAGTAGTACCTCCATTACATGGGCCCCACATCAGGGACAGGGTGGTGTTAAGGGCTACAGGAGAGATCTGCACTGGCAGAGGTGGTGCTGGCATTTGGATAATTGCTGTTAAATCTAATTAAAGTTTCTAGTTGGGATGACGTAGATCCCCACAGAGGATTTATCAACTATTTTAGCTCTTTTGGCAACTTTTCTCTTACACTGTCAAGCAAAGAATTTTTTTTTTTTTTTTTTTTTTTTGTCTGTGTGTAAATTTCCTTGATCAGAGAAAAGAGTTGAGGAAAATCCATTGCACTGGAGGGAATCTAATCGTTGATGGACAAGAAAACCAGTAGGTCCATTGGAGGGCTAAATCCATCATGTTTGCTCTTTTAACTGGCCATCACTTTCCATATGAATAAGATAATTAATGGGATTACTATATGCATTTGAGTTTCCTTTCAGATGAGCTTAGAGTTTATTGAGATATGGGCCCTTGACTGACAACATCGACTGAAAGTGTCTTACAAAAGAAGAAAAAAAGGACATTTGATATTCTAATGTAAAGGTTAGCAAATTAATTTTGATAGACTGAAAGAGTAGCACTACAGAGAGCTTGCACTGTGTACTCTTATCAATAATTGTACCTGAAATGTCATAAAGTAATTATTAGGCAGGATTATGAGACTCATAATTACTGTGTAATTATGTGGAGCATTTATAAAGGTCATAAAGCACAATTGTGTCAATTAGACTAATGGAAATACTGCAGCTCCCTAATATAGAAACGAACACTTAACAATAATACTTTAATAGAAACCAATGATCGGGAATGTGGTATTTGAGAAACTGATGAGCGTGAATGCGACAGAGCAGAAGACACAAATAAAGCATCTAACAACACAATGTGTCACCGATCTCGTGTACTGCATATTTCGGTGGACACAGACATGACCTCTTGCCATCAGAAAATTGTTGCCATTAACAATGTGTTGCCCTGAGCAACACTGTCAAGTGAAAACGGCCCATTTATCTATTCTCCTGAGACAATGCAGCAATGAGATGTGTCAAGTCATGTGTTACAAGAGCAAGGACATGACAAGTACCACTGTTACAGAGTCAGCCGCAAATATAGAGAGACATTAATATTCTGGAAAACAAATTAAATTTGAATCCAAGAGTTAATTTCTAGTATGTGTGTGTGTGTGTGTGTGTGTGTGTGTGTGTGTGTGTGTGTGTGTGTGTGTGTGTGTGTGTGTGTGTGTGTGTGTGTGCTCTTGTTTTTGTGACATATCAGGACACAACTCTGTATAATGACATGGGTATGACACCGGTATTACAAGGAGAGGGTGACTTATGAGGACATATCCCATGTCCTCATTTTTCAAAACGCTTATAAACCACAGAATGAGTTTTTTTGAGAAAGTAAAAATGCACAAAGTTTCCTGTGAGGATTAGGGTTAGGTGTAGGGTTGGTGAAAGGTCATAGAATATACAGTTTGTACAGTATAAAAACCATTACGCCTATGGGATGTCCCCATTTTTCAATGAAAAAGTTTAGTTTAGTTTTGGGATCTGAGATCTTAAGCCAATTCACATGGCGGGGGAGCAATTAGTTCCTTCTGAAAAAGGCTTTATAATTTAGTTTCATTATAGTTTTTTTTTTGTTGTTGTTGTTTTTTGTTTTGTTTTGTTTAAGAGAGTTTATGTTTATGAAACCGCATGACAATTAACAAGGCATAAAAAGTTCCAATTGAAACATGTCATGGTATCTGTGAAATCTGTTCAATATTACTGAGCTGCCACCACTCAGTCGAACTCCAGTGTTTATAAAACACTGTCTAAATATTTTAGCTGTTGTAAGAGGAGGTTTATAGTTACCAAGGAATAATCTTTGTGGGTTTACATTGGACATGTTATCGTAATTGCTCTACAGAAAGCTCAATCAATCTCACTGTTTGTGCGTGTTTTTGCTACTCCTGTGATGACACTGACAACTGGAGGTCATTGGGTCACTGTACTGCTGGTCGCTAAGAGTAACATCAGTGGTGGGTGGGCTGTATAACTGGCCATATAAATATGGTGTGTTACCCACATGAAAACACCAGAAAGTGCACTTTGTTTAAAATGAATGACTTCCAGTTGCTTTGTCAATGCAAATGGTTGTCAGTGGGAATGCCCCTTTGTTTATTAAGTAGTGTACATAATATAATGTAGAAAGAGCACTAACTTATTTTCATTTTAATGGGTTTTGTTGTATTTTGGGTTGCCAGTCCTCTAAGACCTTCACTGATATTTAATACTTATTTCTACAAGTTTCACAAGTTACTAATGGAGGATTTGCATAGTAATTACCACAACTGGATTTAGTGTAACCTTGTATAATATATATATATATATATATATATATATATATATATATATATATATATATATATATATATATATATATATATATATATATATATATATATATATATATATATATATATATATATATATATATATATATATATATAGTATATAAAAAATCTCACAGCATCAGAATATGTTTAGTTAAATTTAATAAGCAATGTACCAGTAGCTCCCTAGAAAATTAAACCCTCGTTTTCAGTCTAACAATTAATTTTCTCTTTTCTAGAAAGCTTTTTTTCATTTTATAAAGGTGCCTCTTTCCTCTCTCCGCATCTCTTTGTTCCTCTCTCCATGCCCTTGAAACCACTCATAATTCTGTAATGTCATTGACCACATATAATCAGGGGAGCAGTGGTTTCTCATATACACAGCACATTAACTCCACTGAAAAGGTTATTGGAAAGAGAGGAAGAGACAGGATGATTAGAAAGATTCCACTGGGTGAGGAGAAAAAAAGGGGAGGATTAATGAAAGATGTTGGAGAGTGGCCTCTGGAATTCCATTTAATAAACACACACAAACACGGTGTAATGAGGCGGTGTCCGATGCGTGCCGTCTGGTTAAGGGTCAACATCGGTTTGCATTCATTTCACCAGTCTACACACTAAACACCAAAAAGGCCAGAAATAAATAGCTCCATTTATGGTGAGACAAAGACATGAAGGAAAACAAGTGTAGACTTTTATACCAGGGGTCCAGTGTTTAAACAGGGTAATCATTTATTTCAACGCTACAGTAAATTCCTCTCATTTCCTGCCTAACTTCATGCTGAGATTCCAGAATAATGGCTAACAATGTTACTTACCAAGAACCAAGTAAGATAATTAGTCACTAATTTGTGGACAGAGACATAAACAAAGGAAAGAATTATATAAATGAATGCAGATAAAGGCATCAGAGCTAAACGGAACTGTGCACATGGTCCAGTATGTTAAGTGATGGTATACAGTATACAGTCATTAGATACAAAGTGAGAAATTGGATATTGGGTAACCTTGATTAGCAATAAAAAAAAGAAAGAAAAGAAAACAATACAAGAGAAAAAAGAAAGATTGATAAATAGTCAGTTTTTCATGTCGATGCATATATTCTCATGATATACTAATACTCATGAAAATATATTAATGAAAATGTTTCACTATACAAAATATGAAAAATCTTTAGACATTGTGAGTTAGATATTTAATGTTTTTTTTTTTTTTTTTTTTTTGCTGCAGGTTATATTGTTACACCAGTAGATGGAGACAAGTGACTATCTTTTTTAAGTGAGTCATTGAATCATTCATCAAATTTGTTTAGGAATGAATCACCACAGTTGTTTGTTGGTCAAAGATACTGTACACAACTGTCATTCTGTTGTGGCTTTGTTTGGTCTCTTGTTGGTGGAGAAAAAAATGACAAAGTAATAGGCATTATAGTGTTCAAGTTACTCCGTTCACAGCAAACTCCCCAGAGTTAAATGAACTTTGCTCAGAATACATGCCCCAATCTACAGAGTTAATGAGATATTTAAGTGATTAAATAAGTGATGATTGAACATTAGTAATAAACACCTGCTGTCAACAGTATTAAAGATGAACAACTACTGCAGAGGCTTTTAGACATTATCAAAAAATGCTCAACAGTGGTAACTCTGCTTCTGTGTTACTTGGGACAATATGTATACTCTGAACAGGATTTTGCTGTTTAGTACCCGTTTACTGAACGATTTTATAAAACCAATATCACAGCCACATCATGCCACTGATCTGAATATTACACTACCTGCACCATTCAGCTCACTTGTGCTTACAACCAAATCAGAATCAGTCCTCATTCCATGAATTAATCCATCAATAACAGAAGCTTGAATTTCCACTTTCAACATGCTTTAAAAATGGAAAACAACCATTGGAATAAAACAATCTGTACTATTTTGAGCCTGTCTAATTATTGGGGTATTGCACAGCTTGTCACAGGAGTAGAGGACTCCTGCTCGGAGGCCATATGTACGGTTCTGGAGTGTGGCACAGTGCTCACTGTTGGTGACACTGTTTGAAATGTAGCTGGGTGAGACCAAAGCATGATGAAATAAGAGTGTCTATACTGTACTGACATCAGCGCATTCAGATACCTCCCTCACTCCCTCATTTGCTCAGTGGATAGATCACTAGGGCAACTTCAGCAAGGTCTGGTCATCTGTTGTCTGTTGTGGATGTGAACAGAAGGCTCTAACAGTCATATAGCTTTTCTTTATGTCTTATACAAACTTAACCTTTGTATGATTTATACTCTAATCAGTCCTGGTTAGCATGAAAGAAACATGTTCTGGTTTAATCTGGTTTAATTACTCTCCCAGATTTTATTTTTAACAGGAAAAACTGACAGAATCTCTGATCAGGCAGTTGTGATTCACTAGCAATCATGGCTGAAATGTAGAAACTATAAAGTGCCCTGGGGGAGGAATTATGTGAAAGTGACTCCACATTTCAGTCTAGTTGAGATGCCCTTGGAGGTTGGTATATTTGTGTAATTGCATTTGCCCATGCACAAACGATTCCTTGTCCAAAGACATTTAAAAATGCAGTGCTGGGTATATGATATACCACTTTAAACTAGAGTATTTTAGAATCATTATGATACTACTTTAATTTGTATTGTCAGATGATTATAGTTTCAAATTTGAGCTGAAAACTTTTAAATATATATATTTCGTATTTTGCATTTCATTTTAATTGTAGTTTAAATTGTAGTAGTTTTGTGTTTTTTTCTCAGTTTTTATGTCTATAGTTTTATTACTTATTTAGTTATTTAGTATATCAGATTAAACTAAACTGAGGAGAAAAGTTATGACCTATTCACATAATTTTTTTAAGTCTGACTGGTCTTTAGTTTTGAAAGAGCAAAGTTTAAATGTTTTGTAAACACTTATTCTTATTTTAGCCATTGTGTCAGTGTGGCAGCATTTTGGCTTTCGACTTGCGTCTCCAAGGAGCCCCTCTCAGACTGTCAATCACTAGCAGGAGAAGCCAGACGGGGCGCTGTAGCGGTCAGCCCCCCTCCCTCACCGGCTGCTGATCGTCTGTTAGCCAGCACCATGCTGAAACACAAACATAAGAGAGAGCAGAATAAAAAAGAGCTCACAGGTCCTAATAAATTCTATCCCACACCCACCAAAAAAAAAAAAAAAAAAAAAAAAAAGAAAATGTATAAAAAAAAAAAAAAAAAAAAAAAACAACAACACTTATTTCAAACATGCAAATGCATCGATATGTCAGTGTCAAACACATTAAATATCACATACCTTATAAATGAAAATTAGGCATGCTTGCAACACTGCAATAAATACATAAAACAGAAAGACAAACATATCATATTTTAATATATGCACATTCTAAGTGAGAATTTTGACTGTCCTTTATTTAATTCTGTTAAAAAAAAGCAAACATATAACAGCCAGAATTGTTCAGCTCTCACACTATTACACATTTTTCTCTTTAAAAATATTGTTTCAGGTTTAAATTTACTGATGACTGATTTAAATTGACTTTGGTAAGTAAAAAAAAAAAAAAAAAAAAATGCATTAGGACAATGTAAAGAAATACTGCCCCCTAGTGTTACTACTTATTACTTACGTAATACGTGACTCTTGGTAACATTATTTATTTATTTATTTATTTGTTAATTTATTTATTTATTATTTTTATGTTTCTCAATAGCTCTAGTTGGATCCAAAACCGAGTTATTTCTGGATTACTCACCTTTACATTCTTTCCACTAACATGTTGTAAAATCCAAGTATAGTGTAGAAATGTATTTCTAAGTCAGCTCCATGAATGTCTGGATAATGTACACTAGAAAGCCTGTTTGTGACAGGTAGGCCCATCGCAATAATCAATATAACGACTTAATGCACAATAAATGTACACAACCTCAATAATTTTTGATGATGCAATATATTTCCCATTACCCTATTTTTATAGCGAAATTTATGTCACCATTTTTTATTTATTTTTATTTTGGCATTTCACTTGCGCTTGTGTCTTTTGTAGCTTCTCGTACAAATCATGGTGTAGTTGGTGCTTGTTCAAATGTAAAACATGATTCTACAGAAAAGTTCAATCTTGTTTAGGGATCTGTGACTTTGTGCATATATGGACATCTGACTGATGGTGTTTTTCAGCAATAGAGTTTATCCTTATTTTACAGAGAAAAATCTCCTTCCAAGCAGATGGAAAAACTCTCCATACAAGTTATTTGTGAACTTTTCTTTGTTCTACTTGTTACTTTGCACTTTTTGTTATTAAATTTATTTTTACTAATTATTCAAGTTTGTAGGCTAACTAATATTTTGTTACATAATTGCCATGATCTATAGTTTTAAATAATAAAATAATGTGTTGTCATTTGAAGGTGTGCAGGCCTGCTGTTATATTAATATTATATTCAGTGGCATAAAATTGTCCTAAAATTACAATAACATTGTTTATCAAAACTGTTTCTGGGGCAATATATTGCACAACAAAAAGTTGTTATCCTGACAGGCATAGTGACAGGCCAGACAAAACCAGGAAATGCAATCCTTGAGGTGACAGCTCCAGGGACTCAATATTACATGAGTCAACATTTTCACTTAATTTGCCCTTGGCCAGAAGCTGCTCTGGATAACAGTGCATTAGACATTATTTTGTGTAAATGTAAATAACAGTACATTATTTTGTGAATCTCAATTTGGATACAAATCTTATTACACTGTATATGCCATAATAGAATTTTTGCATCCAAACATGGCGTCTCACAATGCTCTGTGTCAGGTTTCATGACATTGATAGGAAGCATCACGCAAGCTTTTTTATTTTTTATTATTATTTTTTTTTCAAGTTTAACCAAATATAATTTAAAAGTAAACTGTATTATTTGCGTATGTAAGTTCAAACAGTTTACAAAACTAATACAAAATGCATTAAATCTGACTGATGAAGATTCTAAAATTCATTTATTAATATATACTTTTAACACATTTCACAATCAAGAACACTACAATGTGCTGGAAATCTGAAAGGACACTGACAAACATTATAAAATACAATGACTTTACATGATAGTTCACATGATAATGAACTATTATTGTTAGCATTTTACCAAATTAATTAATTTTATCATAAATTACCAGTGCATTATTTAATTTAAAATGTACTATAAAAAATATTCTTAAATTTACATGAAAATAAGTGTACTTTTAAAAAACATGCTCATGCATACTTTCAAATTTATGAAAGTATATTCATTACTGAAGTAAAATTTTAATGTTAAATATTTAAATAAAATTACCTATAGGAGGAATACCAGTACATGATCAAAACACCTAATTACACTGACACTTACATTAAACAGTTAATCAAATGTCACAATGTTAACATAAAAAATAGCATTTTCAGTCAGTTTTGAATGTATATGATTCATTTCTGTTATTTATTTATTTATCCTTTTTAAAGACATAAATATATTTTGTCAACACTGTGCAATAGGCCTAACTATATATATATATATAGTTAGTATACGGCCTCTTTATTCATCTGTCATATTACCCATCACTCACTCTATAAAGCACAGCGGCAGTTTTCTGACATTTAAAATGTAGAATGTTCAGCTGCCAGGATTTTGGTGTTTGTCCAGCAAATTGTCCATTTCCATCCAGGGAAGATCCCACTGGATTTCAGTCACGTCCTGCTTGGTTTTAGGCATTTCCTGTTGGACCCTTTCCCTCCTGAATGCCCTATTTGGACACACATGCAAATTCTCCCTGAAAAGCACAAGTAAACATTGCAGATATTTGATACAGAGAGCAATGTAAATCAGTATTCAATGAAATTAATATCACAGACATAATAATAGAAACTGCTGTCGTAATTAAAAATGGAAAAATGTAAATCTGTCATCATTTACTAACTCTCCAATTTCGAAATGAGTGTGAGCTAATATTGACACAATTCTCATTTTTGGCAAACTATTCTTTTAAGTGTGTATCAATGTTAAATATAGCATACATCTGTACACTCAACCAGATCTCATGGGGAAAAAAATAAAAATAAATTATGAGCTGGTGATTTTGTTTTATAAATATGTATGATTCGAATGGTACAAAAACATTTCATTTTAAGGAAAAAATAAATAATAAGCACAAAGGATCATCCCCAAAGCTAACCCTCAGTGGGGCGTAATCAGATTGTACAAAAAAATTAAAAACATAAAATGATGTCATGAATTGTATACTCTACCTGAAACCTGGACACAACAGCCAGAGCACAGGAAAAAGCACTAGAAGAACCAAGATGACACAGAGCCCTGAAACCCAGACTAAAGATCCTGGATAACAAATTTCATAAGGATGGTTATAAAACAGAAAGCCAAATTCAATAACAGATAGTATCTGCATCTCATACCTGTAAATGTCTTTTCATCTTCAGAGTCATCTGTGGAATTATTCACATATTAGTAATAACAACTATTATTTGAAAAGTGTGAACTGAATCTATATTATTGACACTGATGTTCTTACAGCTCACGGTGATGTTGACAAAGTCGCTTCTCTTGTTTTCAGCAGGACTCTCACACCAGTACATTCCACTGTTCTTGTAGTCAATGTCAATGAAATGACATTCTTCAGGTCTGTCTGTAGATTCTGTGCCATTCAACTGCAAACATCCTGACCTCGTTTCAGCTCCTTGACGCTTCTTCAGTATCCAGCCTGTTGAATTACCTCCTTTTACTGAGCAGAGAAGGGTGAGATTTTCCCCCCTGAAGTGTTTGCTGTTAGGCTGGACCTCTAGAGCAGCGCTTGAGTCTATGACTGATTTATTCCAATCCGGAGCTTTAAATGCTCCATGTGTGAACAGGGAGGAAAACAGCACTGAAAAGTCATATAATGCAACAACGTTAAAATCCCAATTCTTTTCCCCTCCTGAGTATATTGTGGAGTTTATCAATTAAAACAGTGGATTGTGTTTTAGAGCTAATTCTTGAACAGTCAATTTATGTTAATAAGTTTAATGTAAAAAAAAAAAAAAAAAAACTCACCTACATACCCAGAAGCTGACAGAAGTTCCATGTTTTCCTTTAGCGTTGGGACTTTTTCTAGAGAAAAAGAGTGCTAGGCAGACATAATAACAGTGTAATATCCAACAGAACAATTAAAGGCATTTCTTTACTCCGCCTTTTCCGCTTGCTAGAGATGTTCGGATAAATTTGTTCACACACAGTTTGTAAACTAAGAATTGGACATTTATCTTTGCCTAAATTACCAGTGAAATATAGTGATGGAAAAAGAAACACATCTTTAGGTTTAATCCTAATTTAATCCTGTTTAATAGCCAACATACAGAGCTGAATAAAAGACGATGTCCTGCTGACTTTAGATATTTGTGACAAACTCTCACAGCTTCTTGCCACTTCTGCTACATAAAGTCAAAGAACGTCTAAATTAATCGTTTTACTATTTAATTTCAACACCACAGATATTTAACTATTTAATTTCAACTATTTAATTTCAACACCAAAGATCTATATGAGCAAATCAACCCCCTCAAGCCTGAGGTTTAGTGTTTTGAAACACTATTAGTATTTTTTTTTTTTTTAGTAACAGTTTTGTCATTTGACATTTTACAAAGCTATTAAATAATTCAATCATTTTGGAGTTAAATAGTTCTCTAAAGTGCTTTGTGTTTCAGGTTTACATCTCAAAGTTTGGTAGCCCTGTAAGGCCTTCAGTTAATTTTGAGGTTCACAGTTAACTGATCACAGTGATTGTGGATATCAAACTCATTCTTGATAAAAGGAAAGTAGCCAGTGAGAAGGATGCAGCTCAAGAGTATGGTAATGTCTTTAAGCCTTTGTGTACACTAATTTATGATGCCTTCACGTGATTTAAAACATTACTATTAGTTGAGTGGAATTGTAAAGACACTAATATTTTTGTGCTTTCAAAGGTTTTAACTGTTACACACTGTTAGTTTTTAATGAATAACATTTGTTTTCTTGCTATCATTGAACATTGTCTCAGATTATGCCCTGTCTAGCATGGAAACTCCTCGGAGACCAGCCAGTGAGAGGAAGGTTTTGGATATCGAGGTGTACTCTAATCGATCTAAGGTTTATGTAGCAGTGGATGATACCACTGTGAGTGCTTCCGCGCCCGTTTTATGATAAGACACATTAACCGCACCGTTACCAGATAACAATATTGATATGTATTTTTGTAGGATCTGGAAGATGAGATGAGTGAGCAGGGCCGAGACACAAGTTCTAAATCAGGCAACTGTAAGAACACACATTCACTTCTCATGACAAACTGTATCTTCTTTTAGCGTGACTGTTGTTTAAGGTTGTCCACTCCATAACTTAAACATTAATTTGATTATTTGATAAGTTTGTGTAATATGATTTCGCTGTATCCTCTTCATTCATGGCCAAAAGAGTGTTCGATACTTATTCTCCACATGAGGATGATGCTACGATCCTCTTCCTCAACATGGTCACCCGTGGCAGAATCCTCATCTTCACTATTAAGGTTAAAGAAATGCCTCTCCCATCTACTCTCATGGATTCAGATTTCTGTTTTCTTTGTCTGTAAGTGCACTTCTTATTGGCCTCTTCAGGATGAGGGGACTTTCCACTTGAAGGATGCAGCGAAGAATCTTCTGAAAGGTTTGGGGAGTCAGGTAGCGGTCATCTTAGGCTGGAGAGATATGTGGACTCTGATTTTGAAGAAGGGAGGTAAGGACAATGCTTCTTAACTTTTTAATCATGCATTATAATATTGTTCAAAAGTTTGAAATGTTTTTTTTTATGTGCTTATTCTTACAAAGTCTGCATATAAATACAGAAAAAAACAACTGTTTAGATTTGTTCATATATTAAGACAACTGTTTCATGTTTGAACATTTAAAATGTTTTTATTTGTATTTTTTATGTGATACAAAACTGAATTTTCAGTAGCCAAGACACATGCATTTCACATACTTTTTCTGATGCTGTTGATGTTGTCTTTTTCCCTACATTTTTGATTTGGCTTCAGTGGAGAAATCAGAAATCCTATATGTAAATAAAGCATACCTTGAATACCTGTCTGAAGCTGTGTTTATTCCTCTAGAATGCTGCATTCTCTTCTTTTCTCCCATGGTGTCAATCCACAGATGATCACTGTTTTTAATCGATGGCTACTATGAGGTATTGTCTCCTTCTCAAATGTTTTTCTCTTCTTCTAAATGCATTTTTTTCTTATCCACTTTTGTGAGAGGATTTATACATATTTACCATCTTAACAAAAAAGCTTTCTGGATAGGAACCCATGGATGTGGTGGATCTCTTCGGTCTTAAAGGAGTTCAGCAAACGCCTATCAGTATAAAAAATGCCACAGTGTCACAGGTGATATGTTTGTGACTTGTTTGAAAATGAATAATTAACATTGAAAGGAATGGCCAGTGATAGATGATTGCACAGCTCAAAGGCTGTTTGTGAATGACCGTAAGATGGCACTAATATATTGATGTTCATTTTGAACAAATGATCACCTGCCTTGCACCTTATATACAGTTACATTGTGAAAGAGCTCGCAAGTGTTTGACTTTGAGAAAAAAAAAATAAAAAATAGGATGCAGATTTTGCCATTGTCTTGGGGGAAGATCTGGATATTTTCATAGATTTTTTCAGGTATGGATAACATAATATAAATATAGTGATAGATTATATCAAGTTATCAGTTATTATAATTGTTATGAATTACTCACGTCTCCACTAGGTGGTAGCAGATACCCAATATTATTTGTCACAGGCTTGTTTAGAAACCTGTGTGTAGAATTAATGAGCTCAACTCATTTTAATAGAACAGCTTGAATTAAATGTCTTAAAATCTTGTGAAATATTTATTCTCCAAAAATTTGTCTCTTAGCGTTTTCAGTCAAACCATCCATTTGTTGAGTGAGGATGATCGTCTATACTGTATCTCAGCCTGGAATGAAAAGTGAGTGACTTTCTTTTCAATTTGTTCTCACTTGAAAATAAAGTCTGGGAGAGTAAATGCTGCCAAATGCTGTTCTTTTGGTATATATTTTGGATATCCTCGTATTAAACTACTGTAAATCTTGAAAGGCCATCAAGCAGTGCTCTTGACCTTGCTGCTGTGCTGTTTTGCAGGGCTATGAGCACACAGCAGAGGACCCATCTCTGTTGTATAGAGTGGAAAGTATGCCTGGCCTTGGCTGGGTACTTAAAAAAAGCCTTTACAATGATGAACTAGAGCCCAAATCGCTGACTCCTCAGAAGGTGAGGCAGCTAATTCCTGCATTCAGGCTACAGTTTATGTCTAAATAGTAGGGGTGACCTCAAATAGTTGACAATTCGATGCTTCTATATGTGAGCGCTCAAATGTCTGATTTCACATAGAACTTGCGGTTTTCTCCCAATAAGTTAATATGCAGCCTATTATGATAAAGCCGTGAATAAGAATCTGAAAAGAAAGAAGCTTCAAATAAATATGAGATATTGAGAGATTTCGGTTGGCTATTTTAAGTATCAAATGGCTACATTTCAGAGCAGGTTAGCCAGTAGATACTCTGTATGCTAAGTGGTAAGTTCTATTGCCTGTTTTTATGTGAGCTAAAGGTGCAAATGTCTGGCTATTTTCTGAAGACCCTGCAAGGGTAGATAAATTACTTATAAACACTGAGAGAGGAAATGGTTGTTATTAGGTTATGGCATTATTTCGTTTACTGTTCATAGCACCTACACATATGGGACCTGGATGTACGAGGTTATCACAAAGGACTCTGCAGTCTCTTCAGAAAGAAGAACCATGTTCTAGTGGTGGCTGTTTCAATCGCACCATACACATGTGTATACATTACATTGTTCAGGTTATTTACGTGGGTCAGTTTACAGCTGCGTCCCCCCATAATTTCACAGATTCTGTTAGATTTAGATATTTAAAGCTTTATAAACCATAATCTGTAGCACATACAGCAGTTTGTGTAAGCTAGAGATTACTGTTTATACATTTTTAAATATGGATATTTTTCTTAACAAAAACACATCATTTTGCTTCAGGAGGTCTTTATTAATGTTTGTCTGCATTTTCAGATCATAGGCACTTCCGCAATGTAGAGCAAGCACATGCACGTGATTTAAAAAAAAAAAAAAGTCTGTAAAACACAGAGCTGAAAATGTATCCTTTTGACAGAGAAACTCTGATTATGGGATTTGAACTCTTAATATCTGGCAACCACATATATTAAAGGGATAGTTCACCCAAAAATCTAAATTATGTCATTAATAACTCACCCTCATGTCGTTCCAAACCAGTAAGACCTCCATTTATCTTCGGAACACAGTTTAAGATATTTTAGATTTAGTCTGAGAGCTCTCAGTCCCTCCATTGAGCTATTTTTGCTATTTTTGGACCAAAATGTATTTTCGATGCTTGAAAATATTCTAACTGACCCTCTGATGTCAGATGGACTACTTTGATGATGTTTTTCTTACCTTTCTGGACATGGACAGTAGACCGTACACACAATTTCAATGGAGGGACTGAGAGCTCTTGGACTAAATCTAAAATATCTTAAACTGTGTTTCCGAAGATAAACAGAGGTCTTACTGGTTTGGAACAACACGAACAACATTTAGATTTTTGGGTGAACAACTCTTTAAAGCTCACATAGTAGAGGCATGTAAAGCTGTCCATAATAGTTGTGTCTCCTTTTTTTATAAACAAAAATATGATTTTGTTAAAAACAAAAAAACAAAACAAAAAAAGCATTTAACTACTTTTTTTTGGACATTATGTGCATGACCTTCAACAGCACCTAATGAAGAGGGACCTCACGGGGAAACAAATTTAGATCAGTCCTTATCCCACCCAAAGGGCCTTTCCTAACCACTATGTCAACAATGGGCCTTGTGTTACCCTTCAGGCCAATGCAAGACAAAGGGGGTTAACAATAGGATGAACCTGACTAAACCATCATGAGTTTCTAGGTGCTGTGGGCTTTTGAAACTAGAATGATATAAGTGTGGATTTCTAAAAATGTGACCTCATTTGGTTGTATGCATTTTAGAGTGGGAGCTTTTCCTGGGGTCGTGAAATTTCATATGTGGTTATGCTGGAAGGTTTGAGTTAGAAAAGAATTGATAGATGTTTTAAACTATTACTGGTACTATAATAAAAGCCAGTGCTGGTTGTGTTACTGAATTGTGACAGCAGATAACATCAAACCAGGACACTGTGAAAAAGGGATTAAGAGGATATGGCAGACATCAGATACTTTTTTATTTTAACACTAGTGCTTTGGGCCATCCTGCACATATGTTTTATCTTGCATTTATTTATGTTGTCAATATTAAGATAACTTGGTTTTTACTTAATTAATTAACTTTTAGACAAGAAAAAATGCATTAAGAAACAAAAGGCTAAATTTGTTTACAAATTAAACAATATATAGACAGATATTTTTAGAACAAAGTATTATTATTATTATTATTATTATTATTATTATTATTATTATTATTATTATTATTATTATATATTATTTCTATTGGTTTGAGTACTTCAGTGGCAAAAGGACTATTCTTTTACTAGATATATAGACCTGTATTGGACTGCACAGCTGAGAAAAAAAAAAAGGTTTAAATCTATGTAGGTACAATTATGTATTTATTTATTTTCATGTTGTGCTATGATGGCCCTCCAGCAACAGCTTTAAGAATCCTCTTTCCAGAGAATGACATGTGATGCTGCTTAGGTGAGATTTGTGTTTAAGCCACTAAAGAGCCTTATAAGAGTAGAGCAGAGGATTAACACTTGAAATCAGTGCAATCTCAGCTTCATCGTATATCTGCCCGGTGAAAAATTTAATTCTCATTCAATAATGTCCAAACCATTTAATGGAGGAGATTTTTTTTTTTTTTTTTTTTTTTTTGCCACTAAACATTTTCATAGTATCTGGAACATGTGCAATACCATAATATTATTTTGTACTCAAGTTTGCCAAGATTGTATCTAATATGTTAACCGGGTTCTTCAACAGTTTTGTATAAGTAATTAAATATGATATGTTTTCTTATTGAAATTAAAGCTGTTTCTTACATTGTTCCATTTTTTTAATTTCCATGCATATGTCTTTGTATTATATGGTTGCAATCAGAAAATTCTATAGTTTATTTTATATATATATATATATATATATATATATATATATATATATATATATATATATATATATATATATGTGTGTGTGTGTGTGTGTGTGTGTGTGTGTGTGTGTGTGTGTGTGTGTGTGTGTGTGTGTGTGTGTATGTATGAACAGTAGAGTCTTTATTTATTTAGAATTATATTGGAATGATATCTAATAATTATAAATGTAGTGTTTCCGTAAAACGGCTGTATGTTCACCAATAAAAACTAGTAGTTATTGTCGAACAGGGGAGGGGTGAGGAATATTAATTCAATTTATATCTTAATTTTTAATTTTCGCAATTTAAATTAGAATCAGATTATTTAAATACATCAGTGATTCCCTTCAGGAAATTTATGGAGTCAATGCTCCTTTCAAAATGACTATTTCCTTAACTTAGAATTGTATTTATTACTTTTTTCAAAAGAATAATATTTAAAAATTATGTTTTTGTTTTTTGTTTTTTGGAGTTCGGTAAGAAGGACAGCAGACAAATTATGTGGAAAATTGAAGCAGTCACAGGAGATGGTGTGACTATTGGAGTCAATGCACATTTAGTGTGGCTGATCCCTTGTTTAAATGATTCTGTGTGTGCCAATGTTGTTTGGTTATTGCGTCATGATGCAGACTGTCAGCTAAAGTAGTTGTTTTTGTAGAGTGAAATGTAATGTCTATGGAATACTGTGTATACATGTTATTTAAAAGACTATTCATTCATTTTGATCTACACTATTGAAATCAGGTTGGTTGACACTGTTAGCTTGTTAGACTTTCATTATAAGGGATTCTTAGAGGAACTGGACTGACTCATGCTTTCTCATTACATTTTATTTAGTATCAACTTTACAAAAAGAGCAAGCTATCTTCCTCAGTCAGTATCTTAAATAGATATATCTTCAGTGGGTTAGGGATAGTTTTGTTTGGTGCAAAAAATGCATTATTTATCACACATTCTCCCCTAACACTTTCCTATCTCACCCTTAACCAATTTTTCATGTATAAGAACAGCTTTTGTGACATGAAGCGTTTCAGTGCAAAACAATTATGACTTCTCTATGCAAATGAATTCTGGTTATAAAATTACTTCTCATGTAGAAGGGGATACAGCAACATTTTTATTTCATGAAGTGAATTCCATTACATACTCAGAAGAAAATTGTTTATGTAACTTCCGATTTCAAAGCCAGCTAAACTACGATTTTATCATCCACTTCCACCTCATTAACATGATACAACTGAAATCCTACAATAAATAATGACATAATATCTACAATATTATCTACACTTAAAGTATTAACTAATATGTGCTAGCTTGCAGTGTAAAGAAAATATGCATATACATAAAAATACTTAGATTAAACTTTCAGGTGGATTTTTTTGCCCAGGTTGCAATAGAGGTACATAGACACTGCCATTGCTGCCACCTAGAAAAAAAACAAAAAAAACAAAAAACAAATATATATATATATATATACACATTGTCATTTATAGGTGGTGGCAAATAATTTGTCTGTGGTATATGATTGAAGTGCTTAACAGGCATACATTTAAATGCATTTGGAAAGAATGAAGATAATAACAATAACTAAAGCTTGTGCTAGACATTTAAAGAGGTAAATTGTTGTGTACACCTAACCAGCCTTAACCAATCATGAGAAAGGCTACAGTCAACTTCCATCATAAACCAAGTACACTTCTACCAATCCATTTGTTATTTGAACAGCATGGTACCTCAATGGCAGTGACTCCAGCAGCAATTCCTCCCAAAATGTTGAGGTTCCTCTGGATGATCTGAACAATTTGTTTAAAACAGCCCTAGGAAGAGAAACCAATATAAGATGAAAGGGCCTAAATCATATAACCACATCTCTGTAATACACAGGGGTGCAGGAGTTATCTGAAAAGTGGCGGGGGGGGGGGGGGGGGGGGGGTCATATTTATATACCTTATAAGCATGGTTCATAAATATTAATAAGGTGATGTATCATTCGCCTAGTAAGGCTGAAACAATGGTAAGTCATAGTTGTTTATGGTTCCTTCAGCCAATCAGAGCTGTCAAGGCATCAATTTCGTGCGACTCCATAATGATTGGCAGAATTTGGACCGTATACTACTGTTACTATTTCTACCATTTATATCTATAACATAGTAAAAGTAGTATGCTAGTACACAGTTCCAAATTCAGCTCTTATGTGCCCTTAAAGTGCCATCTGAAATATTGTAAGTGCAAGTTCAAGAGCACAGGAATAACAGAGAAAATATTGCAAAATGTAACTTTTTTTAAAAACATAATTTTATATTTACTTTACACAGTACATATTACAATAATTTCAAATTTAGATGTAGTTATCTGGCCACTTCGGTTTTATGTCTCGGACTTGAATGCATGACTTGGAGGTATGATTTTCCCTTGTGCATTTGAATGCAGCATCAATCTTATGTCATTTATGGTTCAGATGATTGCCTCAAAAATAATTGTGCCGAGAATTTGTGCTGCTATCAGAATTATCATAAATATGAGATGCCGACTTCATAATTTTAACTGGGAACCAGAGATTATCTTAGAGATGGGATGACCTATAACCTTTCAACATGCAGGAGCAGAGAACAGTTTCAGTAGTAGCCTAAATGATAGGTAATTTTTAATTTCACAAAATAGTTACATTTTTAGAATTTTGTGTTTTCTCCATGGAGAAAAGCATGTGTTACCAAGTAGTAAATCCCGCATACTCAATTCATACTCAGCCTGCAAGATTTTTTTCTTCACACACCAGCTCCTACTTACAGAATAGAATGATTGTTTGCTAAAAACCAGCAAGTTACCACACCTCTGGTAAAACAATATCTACTAGCAACTTTATACGTCCAAACTCTTGCTAGCTTTTGCAGTGGAATCATTTGATTATTTGAACTGTGAAGGTTCTGCATGTTTCTCACCACCACACCAATGAAATCTGCGTTGTGGTCGTCGCAAGGGTAGAGCTCAGGACCTGCACAACAGGTAGGAGGGTAAAGGGCCCCATTCTGCTTATAGTAGTAGGATCCAGAGAAGTCTGTGTAATTACTGAAGCCACAGCACTGCAACTATTGCATAATGAAAAGCAAGAACAGTCAGTTGCATTTAGTATTTTCACAAATATTGCTTTGTACAGCTAACACATCTACACGTTTCCATGATGCACAGTATGTGTATTGATCTGTAAAGCTCTTGAAGTATTTTCATTAGTCTGTCAAAGTCTTGGCAGTCTGTTTAGTAAGTTAATTTTCACATTCACTGTCAACCACCCCATATGTGTTTTAAGGGCTCTTTTAGCCAGGAAATTTGACATGACGGATTCATTTTATTTGACCTGTACAGAAAAGCCTGAGGCGGAGATCAATACTCATGTATGCATGTATTCGGTTGGCCGTGGCTTACTGTTGTCATGGTTGAGTTCCACAAGTCTGTGAGGATTTTATCTTTCCCATACTGCTCCTTCAGTCCAGATGTGGCCCATGCTCTTAGAATATTCTGAGTCTTTTAAAATCACAGATAAACAGGGACACATGAAAAGTCAGAAAGGAATGGAAACTAACAGATACAAATCTTCCACAAACATAAACTTGTTAAAGCAAACTGCTTTCACCATTGTGTCTCCATCAGGGCTGCTAGCAATGACATTTATCATAGCTAAATTAAACAAAGGCTAGGCAATAAAGTAATTTCTTACTAGTCAATCGTAGTTATTTCTTTAATATATTGATACTTGTGGCTTTCAAAGATTTGAATTAATTTGTCAATTAATTCAACCCATTCTCACTCCAAAGGCGTCAAAAACCGAAGCATGGTCAAGCGCCCCTAGCGTCACTTTTATGACGCCAAATGTGCCTCTCGGCGTCGACTATCGAAGCACTACGACCTTCATTGCTTTCAGTGGGAAACTTTTGGCGTCAGAATTCGACACGAGGACATGAGATGTTTATCGCTATGAAATCACGTTCAAGAAGTCTCATTCAGCACACATCGCGCGATACTTGCTATCAGTTCCACAGTTTGGGTGAGTAGTCGTATATACGTTCTTTTAATGCCTTTTATAAAATGTATTCTGTCTTCTTTATTAATCAGATTAGTGCCATATGTTTAATCGCTGTATTATGTCGGTCATCCGCGGCTGTCTTTGAGTTGCATTGCGTTTAAATAAATGAACACAGCTGCTAATTAGTGTGATTAAACTCTATCTGTCACGTGACGTGCCATAGACCTTCGATCCGTTTTATATTATTATTAATTTCAGGATCAATGATGTAAGTTGTATTTGTAGTAAAATCATGGTAATCACGACACAATAGTAATAAATGAAATGTGAAGTTAAAACACAGTAAATGGGACATTAGTAACTGTAACTGTAGTTTTACTATGATATATTAATAATCAATACAACAATACAATAATCACCAAACCAGCTATGTTTGTATCACTGTAATGTTAGTGTTTTTATGTGCTTTTATATGACAGAAATCACAGTAATCATGTGTTCTGTACCATGCTTTTAATACCTTTTAATGTGAACCCCCCAAAAAAAACATCAAATTAAAAATAAATAATAAAACATGTATTTTTCCATCTTGCAGTTCATTCATATCAGTTTATATATATATATATTTATATATATATATATATATATATATATACATATATATATATATATATATATATATATATAATATATATATTTATTTTTATATATATATATTTATTATATCTAAATATTTTGCTCACAGATCATTATTAACATTCTGTATATAATTCAATTTTATTTTCTCTCCCCTTTTTTATTATTTTTATTTTTAGCTGAAAAGACGTAAAGGCAGTCAGCCCAGTGGTGTTTCTGGAGAGGGATTCCTTCAGAAATGGAGAAGACAGAAAGCTGCGGAGGCAGATATTTGCAGCAGTTAGTCTGTGATAGTTTGTCTCTTTTATCAAAAATTCCTGCTGTTATAATTTGTACAGCATTTGTTGTTTCTTAAACTGTTGCACTGTCCAAATACCCACACTTGCCATCTTTTCACTTGACCACTTGATTACTTATTTGACGTCTTTCCTGTATTTGGCCTAGTGTTCGAGTGAGCATGATGACCACGAGTGTGTGTCGAACTTTTCATGACCTGATGACTGTGTTTCCCAATCCTGATCCTGGAGAACCCCAGCACTGCACGGTTTTGGTGTCTCTCTTATCTGCCTTGGAGTCTTCACTGATGAGCTGATGAGTTGAATCAGGTGTGTTTGATCAGGGAGACATCTCAAATGTGCAGTGTTGGGCTTCTCCAGGACCAGGATTGGGAGCCACTGCCTTATGGGACACTTATGTGTTTAAAGAGATTTTTAATATCTAATTATCAATATTTCACATACTGTACTAAACACATCACAGTCTTAATAATCCAGTTTAACACTTGTATGATATTGTACAAGCCCCAGGACGGTCTCATCTGACACTATCAAAAGAATTCATATGACTATAGCTTGTTATTAATTACTTGCTTTCAATAATGGATTCATTTATACTGCATCTTTACAGAGGCTGCTTTTATGGTCTAAACAAAACACAGTGTAATGTATAAGTTGACTGTAATGTAATATTTCTGTTTTACAGGATTGTTTGAGGATAACGCTGTAATTCTCCATCATGCACAAGGACTCACCTCGTTAACTCTTTATCCCCCACACACACAGATATGGTCCCTGGATCAGTGATTAGACTTTGCAGTGGTTTGATTTTTGCAGAAGATGTAACTTTGTTTTATTTATAAGCTCATAATGAATACATTACAGAACCAGTGATGAAAACAATAGTAAAAAATAGTATTTTTCGTATTGATAAAGCATTTTGTTCTCTTTTTCAAGCTTCATACAGTGAACTTTTTAGACTTTAATTAAGAGTTTTAGTAAAGGAGATATTCATACACAGTCATCCCCTAGCTCCAGTCATGAAGTGAATTCATGATGTTATGTCAAAGCTAGCAGGTGTTTGTTTTCCTGAACACTTTCTCTGTCTTCCATTGTTCAGACAATCAGTGTTTATTTGATGCTGTGCTGATTGAGTTTTATAGATGATATTGCACACTTGACATGCATGTCTTCATGGTGTTTTTTTGTGAGTTTGAAACATTTAGATTGTGTTGTATAACATTTTGGTCAATTAAATTTTTTTAATAAAATTGATCTTTTTCCAGTGTTCTCTGAAAGACATACTGTATTTACTGTTTTGTTTTTTAATAAAAGCATTTTCATTTGCATACTGAAAATAGTTAATGTTTACAACATAACTGCCTTTTTATTCTTTATGGTGGCAAAAACGAGCTTGGTGACAGAGGATGCAGTGTAGTAATTTGGGCATGTTGTCTTTAAATGAGTTTGACATATCAATAAATAATGGAAGATCCTTACAAAAATATGCATGTTTATTATGCTTTATGTATTTATTTGTTCATTCATTCATTCATTCATTTATAATTTCTGTTTTTATTCCTAGGGTTCAAATGGTAGAGAATGGTAAATCACAGAAACACAAATGTGAACAATTTTAACTTTAAAACACAATGTAATATACAATGTAAATTTTAGAAGCACGTCATTTGATTAGTAAATATATTTGTCTTTGGTCAAAAAAAAAAATATACAAATCTTAAAAATGTGTCTTATATTTAATGAGAGGAATCTATCTGTTGGATACAACTGCGACTGCTGGGCATGTGCACATCAATATTGCCCAATTTTTGTCAAGTTGAACAACGGAGGAAGGTGAAGACGTTAATAAAACAGTATCTTATAAGTAGCAAGCTTAATCTATTGTTAACCGAATCTATCCCTTCAGCCGAAAAACGAAAGACGTCGGTCATACATGGATAAGGAAGTGTGACGCTGCTGCTCAGCTTTGATGTCATTGGCTATGACTTTTCAGGACAGTCTGTGGTTGGACTATCTTTTAACCCATATTAAACAGCGCATCATGTTAAAAAGTATGTTTTGCTCCTATCATCACATTAGTAATATATTAAGTCAACAATGAAGTGTTGCTATCTTGAGAAAAATGACATCTTTAGCGAGATCCTAATCCTAACCCTAAGCATAACTTCAATGAACTACAAAAAACAGCCCCCTAGTGTTGCCTTTCTATAGATAGAACGACGGAGGCTTGTGGGTAATGTAGTTTAAAACTTTTTATTAACGAAACTAAATAAATTATTTATTTTAAGGTAAACTGGATATCTAAATATGTTTATTGTGCAAACATCTGTGATATATTTGAGAGGCAGGCTGAAATGTGGTATTTTACAGTGAGCAATATTTAAAATGCTTTTATGCCAGCTTTCCACTTATTTCTGAAAACTGAGCTCAACATTATTTTATCAGCATAGCATAAGTAATAATCCTGCCCATTTTCTCTTTGATATGTTAATTGGACTCTGATTTACAGCCATTTGAAATGTACAGTTTTGGGCTCTTCCGGGGGGTGCTACTGGGCCCCTGGGGGTAGCAGGGCAGTAAAACCTACATATATGTATTCTCCTCATCATGAACAACAAACTGAGCTGAGTCACATTTATATCTGACAGTTTTCACAGTCCTCTGTTTTCTATTCTATTCATCATGGCTATTATACCTTTTGACAGGACATTGTGAGGCCATCTGATGAAACATGGAAAAATTATAAAGAAATGATTTAATAATGAAAATAATAGATTATTTCTTTGATTTTTGAAGTAAATGGCAAGAAATATAATGGATGAACCTGCAACAACTTGCCATTATCTATTCCCCACTGCAAAGCAGTAATCAAGGACAATGTATACACATTGTGATACTTCACTATTACACAAGGACAAATTCATGCAGTGCTAAGAATATTAATTTATATATATATATATATATATATATATATATATATATATATATATATATATATATATATATATATTAGCATTATATATAACTAATTAGCCGAAATCAGTGTAAAAATGTCCTCCTCACCCCCGTATCTTGCTCCTCAGGTGCTGGACATCAGTAATGTGCATGCTCTTGGTTTTAATGCAGTACAAGATCCACATTGATCATTCCTGCTACATTCTCAGTTATCCGTCAAGTGCTTGTAACAATAAAGCCCATGGCACCATCTTGTAATGCAGAATAATTAATCTTGTAACTAAAAAATGTGCATATTTGTTACTAAAATATAAAAAAATACTTTGTGGTGTACTGATGTCCCAGATGTTATTAATCCGATCAAAAATGTTTATGTCTTAAATAAAAAAATAATCCCAATAATTAATATGTCGTTTTTCCAAGTCTAAAATAAACACATATGAGCCTACCTAGTAAAATGATGTATTTACCAAGAATCTTCAGAACACAATATTCACCATTTTCATTTTATTGAAGCATAGACTATAAAGTTGATAAAGTAGCATCAAGACAAATAAGATTCAATGAAAATAATTATCATCAAAAATACATTAACCTCATATATAAATCAGTTCACACAGATGAGTGATGAAATGTCCTTAAAAGTCACACAGTCCCATCCAGTCAACTGTGATACAGATCATGTGATACATATAAGACATGTGATACTGTTCCAGAAAGTAATGATTCCCATCATCACATCTAAACTGGTTTCATCTCCCCATCGTGATCTTCTTCTCTCGTGTCTGGAAACAGTTTGCACGTCCTGATTTTGCCAAGTCCGATGTGTTCCTAGGTCAACATATTTTGATGACCCTGGAACAACATTTTACTCCAAAAATATATTCTTAACCATATCCCTACACCTAAACCTAACCTTAACCATGAGTAATCCCTAAAATCAGAGGAAATGATAGATGAATGACACTGATGTACAAGCACCAAACACTGATTTTAAGCATAAACTTCACAAAATCTATAAACTGGTTCTTCAAATCTGATTGGTTAATCACAATGTTGTTCCAGGGTCAACAACGATGTTGTCCCAGGAACATGTCTCACTTGGTAAAATCAGGTTAGGCAAACAGTTTGTGGTTGATGTCCAGCACTGATGTGGTGTAGCTTGTTCTCAGCCAGAGGATCTCTCAGTCCTAAGATCCCAGACCTGAAGTGAAACACACAATCCAGATCAAGTTGTTTAATGGACAGAGAGCGCAGCTTATGTTCTGTGTGATTTTAGCAGGGTGACCAACTATGACCCTTGTAGTACTGTACACTTACCATTCTTCAAGCTGTTTTAAGACCTTTTGAGAAGCTTTTTCTCTGAAGACAATTTACCACATCCTCTTCTTTCTCTCCTTTCAAGAGCATCACTTGGTCAAAACCCCTCGTTTGGCTGAAGAGATCATCTGTACCAATAAAAATACTGCAATAATAATGTCATTCTGCAAGAATTAAGAAAAAGTTACAGAGGCAAAGGTCTTGCTCATTAGACTGCATTAGCATGTGTAGTTCTCAGAGACTCTAGAATTCATCTATTGTTGCAGTAAATGTGTTTTTTTTTCCTCTAGAATCTTTCTCCAAAGTTCCTGACTTCTCTCACAAATGTGTTTTAGTCTGTGCAGTGTAAGGCCTGGCTTCAAACCAATCAACTATCAATTCACAATTTATAACATAACATTTACAAAACAATGAAGTAATGTCAATTGGTGTTTATATCAACTAAACCAATTTCGTGATACTTGTCTACTTTTAAAACAGGTGGTGTGTTTTTAAAAACATAATATTAAAAATGTCCAGTCACACTATGCTAACATGCTGTAATTGTAATAGTATAAAACGAAATCAAGGCTGACATGACCAATTTTGTGAGAGATCATCATAAAATGTTGTATAACACATCATTGCTTCAACACACACATACCAGAGGACTTCTGTTTGTTTGAGCTCAAGATGGCCATCTTCATTCCTCATCCTGAGCAAATAATTTCCTTGGTCTTCCTTCTCTTCTGTCAAACAAGAAAATCTCTACTTACTCTGTGTGCAATTAATATTGCTCATTAAACATAATTAAGTTAATTTAAAGTAAGATTCAGACCAGAGCATTTGATGAGTAAATGTTGATTAAAAAAATATTCTAAACAAATGTACCTGGGAAGAGCTGATCATGGCAAGATTCGCTGAGACTCAGTAATAGTTCTTTTAGTTTTTAGGAAGGTTTGTGAGGGTTGGCTCTTGAGTGAGCTGTTGAGCTTGATATTTTAGACCTGAAAAAGAAGAACAGCATTATCTGGAAAAAATCCTGTAAGACAGAAGGAAGGAAATATTATTAATTACGTGCAACTTGTACATTACACCTCTGTAAAGATGCTGTATAATTAAATGTTAAATGCATCCATTATTGAAAGCAAGTAATTAATAGCAAGCTATAGTCATATGAATTCTTTTGATAGTGTCAGATGAGACCGTCCTGGGGCTTGTACAATATCATACAAGTGTTAAACTGGATTAGTAAGACTGTGATGTGCGACTGTGTTTAGGGATCATTTTTAAGACTTTGACCCTGTCCAGATACCCACACTTGCAGTCTTGGCCACTTGAGAGTGTGTGTACGTGACAGTGTGTGAACGAGACTGTCCCCGGTCTTAATAATGCCAAAGCACAGCGTCCTAAACACACACTAAACCTCTCCAATACTGCTCCGGAGCGCTATACAAAGCTTAGTGTATCCCATCATGCATCATGTTTTGGAATAAATCGTCAGACTTTTTGCCGAGGTCTCACAAAAGGTCATGGAAAGCTGTCCAATGTACAGTATGTGAAATATTGATAATTAGATATTAAAAATCTCTTTAAACACATAAGTGTCCCATAAGGCAGTGGCTCCCAATCCTGGTCCTGGAGAACCCCCAACACTGCACATTTGAGATGTCTCCCTGATCAAACACACCTGATTCAACTCATCAGCTCATCAGTGAAGACTCCAAGGCAGATAAGAGAGACACCAAAACCGTGCAGTGCTGGGGTTCTCCAGGATCAGGATTGGGAAACACAGTCATCAGGTCATGAAAAGTTCGACACACACTCGTGGTCATCATGCTCACTTGAACACTAGGCCAAATACAGGAAAGATGTCAAATAAGTAATCAAGTGGTCAAGTGCAAAGATGGCAAGTGTGGGTATTTGGACAGTGCAACAGTTTAAGAAACAACAAATGCTGTACAAATTATAACAGCAGGAATTTTTGATAAAAGAGACAAACTATCACAGACTAACTGCTGCAAATATCTGCCTCCGCAGCTTTCTGTCTTCTCCATTTCTGAAGGAATCCCTCTCCAGAAACACCACTGGGCTGACTGCCTTTACGTCTTTTCAGCTAAAAATAAAAATAATAAAAAAGGGGAGAGAAAATAAAATTGAATTATATACAGAATGTTAATAATGATCTGTGAGCAAAATATTTAGATATAATAAATATATATATATATATATATATATATATATATATATATATATATATATATATATATATATATATATATATATATATATATATAAACTGATATGAATGAACTGCAAGATGGAAAAATGCATGTTTTATTATTTATTTTTAATTTGATTTTTTTTTGGGGGGGGGGGGTTCACATTAAAAGGTATTAAAAGCATGGTACAGAACACATGATTACTGTGATTTCTGTCATATAAAAGCACATAAAAACACTAACATTACAGTGATACAAACATAGCTGGTTTGGTGATTATTGTATTGTTGTATTGATTATTAATATATCATAGTAAAACTACAGTTACAGTTACTAATGTTCCATTTACTGTGTTTTAACTTCACATTTCATTTATTACTATTGTGTCGTGATTACCATGATTTTACTACAAATACAACTTACATCATTGATCCTGAAATTAATAATAATATAAAACGGATCGAAGGTCTATGGCACGTCACGTGACAGATAGAGTTTAATCACACTAATTAGCAGCTGTGTTCATTTATTTAAACGCAATGCAACTCAAAGACAGCCGCGGATGACCGACATAATACAGCGATTAAACATATGGCACTAATCTGATTAATAAAGAAGACAGAATACATTTTATAAAAGGCATTAAAAGAACGTATATACGACTACTCACCCAAACTGTGGAACTGATAGCAAGTATCGCGCAATGTGTGCTGATGAATGAGACTTCTTGAACGTGATTTCATAGCGATAAACATCTCATGTCCTCGTGTCGAATTCTGACGCCAAAAGTTTCCCACTGAAAGCAATGAAGGTCGTAGTGCTTCGATAGTCGACGCCGAGAGGCACATTTGGCGTCAGAAGAGTGACGCTAGGGGCGCTTGACCATGCTTCGGTTTTTGACGCCTTTGGAGTGAGAATGGGTTGATTAATTAGAAAGACATTTTAAATGTATGAATGTTATGGCTGTCAAAGATGCATTCACAAGATTTAATTTAATTTTCTGGCAACTCTTCACAAAAAGTTTTTATTTGTTAGCATTAGTAACTAAAATGAGTTATGAACTAACAATGAACCATACTTCTAAAGAATTTACTAATCTTTGCTGATGTTATTTCAACCATAACTACATTATTAAAATCAAAAGTCAACATTATGAAAAGTTTTTTAATGGACCTGAGCTAATATAACTAAACTACTTGAACGAAGCAGAATAAATAATGTAAAAAATGATTGATTGTTGTAATTTTATGTTAACCATTTAAATTGAACACATTGTAAAGCATAACTAATGGGGGATAACTTTTAAGCCTTACTATTTTTAACACCATTAACACAATCTTACATCATTCTTGTTTATCGGTAAACTGTGAAGAAGTCTGTCTTTTTACATTTTAAATTACTGGTAAATGTGAAAGACAGACTCCTTCATAAAAGTACACATTTATGAATCAAACTCTGGTGGGGTGTAAAATAAAATCAGTTTGCATGTTCTGAGCCTATTGTTTATATTATTTAATATGTTTAGAAATTAATGCATGATATATGGAAAAACTGTGTATGTGAATGCACTGTGGTTGCATATGCTTTGTAAAGTAAAATCTCGTCTGGGATGCATGCTTGCATTTCCTTTATCTTTCTCTCTCTCTTCTTACGTTCTCCCTTAGTTGGAATTAGATTAATAAACCCATATGTGTGTGAGTGTTTGCTGGGAAAGGTGGGGTCAGCAAGAGTGGTCTTCAGCACAGCATGCCTATGGGGATGTGCAGACAAAACACAATTAAGATTGCTCCCCCTCCCACCTATGAAGCAGTGGAAGCTACACAGATCAGTAGAGCTATTACGCGCAAGCTAATCCATCAATGTCTGGAGGAATTCCCTCACAATCTAGACAGGACAAAGCGCTGTAAGACAATGAAGCGATTGCTAATTGCTGATCTGAGACCAGTGCGTATGACACAAAATGCCATTTATAAAATCAGCTGAAAGTAGTAAAACATAAGAATGTAAATGTGATGTGCTTTGACTTATCATAACAGCAATCTTTAATTTAAAGAGTCAAAATTGTATTGCCCATTGAACATTATAAAAATGCAATCTTCATAACGATTTAGCTTATTCTGTTACAATTTTACATCTTAATGTTAACATATAATGCTACTCAAATTCATATTGTGCGATTGTTATGACTTTGCGAAGCCTTTTGATTTCTTATCAAAAATACAATAGGGCAGCTGCTCATTGACTTGCACATGAATTATTAAAACGCCAATTTCTTCTGTCAGGAAAATAAATAAATGAATGGATAAAAGTGTGATGGTGACAAACAGAACATTAAATGGGTATTTGCATGCTTAATGTTCCTCTGAACGATTGAGGTGATCTATAATTCACTGGAATGTCCTGCACTTTTCCTTTCTGGTGACTCCCCAGTAGCATTAACCGTTCTGGCTTGTTGATAAAGTACCGTGTTTCATCCAGATAGCTAGCCTATATAAATGATGTTTCATGAACAAACTGATTCCATGCTTGCATAAATACCTAAGACCATTTTAAATGTCAACAGAATAGAACCACAAAACACCACAAATAAAGAGTATAAGCTTCAGTTTTGGCTTTATTTCTTTTCTTGAATGAAATTCAATGAAATTATAATTTCTCAGTATTTTGCATAGTAAGCGGTGTAAAACCTGATAATTGTGTTATCCAGCATGATTAGAGAATGTTTATGTGCTATTGAATTAACATGTGTGTGATACATATATGTTTGATTTTTATGATTTGAATACAAGATTTTCAATGTAGTCATAGGTGTTCAACCCCGTTGTATATAGTATCAGATTTATATTCTTTTTCCTGTCTAGGTTTATCTATTTATATGCATTAAATGAGATTTCTCTCTGTTAAATGGAATTATTATTTTCTTAATTTTCCTTAAAAGGCCTTAGTGTTTTAAATTAAAGGGCATTATTCTCTTAACATACCCTCCATAACTCATTTAAAGTTGATGTAATTATTATACATTTCACTAAATGGGTGAAGCTCTGTATGTAAATCGGCTGTTTTGCATATAAAATGTCTAAACGTCAATATTGTAGTGCGATAAATTGCTCAAAGTGAGAGTGCTGGCATTGTGCCTGAGGCAATCTGGGAGATATTAAGTGGCTGAATGTGCTGGAGCCATTTCAAACCCCATAATTTAATGATGGCCAGAGTATGACGAGAAATTTACATGCAGCTAAACTGAAAAGAGAGAAAAAGAGTGTGTGGGGGGATGGGGAGGACTGGCAGAGAGGTCAGTGGTTTTGAGCGAGACTCACGTATGAGGAGTAGACCAGGGCTACTATTGCGGCTGCCGTCTCAGCGATGCAAATGATCAGAATGATGGAGAAGAACTGTTAGCACAGAGAAAAACAAAGCGAGTAAACATATTAACAGAACCATAACGTAAAACTTTAATGACACTTGACATTAGGTAATATAATGAATGAGATTAACCATTATGAGAAGGCTTTTGCTCTCTTTCTGAGCTCCACAGCACCCCAGCAGTCCAAGCAGAGTCATAACTGCTCCAATAGTGATGCTGAAGATTCCTACACTGACATGACTCTGGAAATCATCAGTGAAAGGTGGCAAAACTTTCATAAAGGAATCTCCGTCCACTGTCATCCATATCCCTGCAGCCGCCAAACACATGCCTGCGAGCTGTCGAAAACATTTTCCACTTTTTACTTCCACTTACACAATTGCATTTTAATAGAGATATGCTAATGCTTAGATATAAATATGAAAATGTATGCAGTCACCCTGTCATCAGAGCTGTGACCATCACAAGAAGTGATCAAGTACCCCTCTCCAATAATCAGACATGGCCAAATATTCCCCCAATAACTGATTTTCTTGATGCTAACTGATGCAATCCATTACAAACTACTGTCTATGCTGTAAAATGACAAAAAGGGATCTGCCTCAATGGACTTACTGCACAAAACAAAGTAGTAAGCCCCAAAAAGCTAAAGGGCAAAACAGCGAACCTGATAGGCACATGCTTGTGGCCATAGCTGGTAAGATTTCATATTAAACACTTCGAAACAAGAATTGTATCATTTAATGATTAAAAAAAAATCCTTCTGTCAAGCAATATAGTTCTTCAGCATGTTTAGCAGAATGGCCAAACAAAAAGCATGTATAATGAGGTTAGCCCATTTTATGACCAAAAAAAAGAGTAAAGTAAATAAATAAATAAATCATTGTATATATATATATATATATATATATATATATATATATATATATATATATATATATATATATATATATATATATATATATATATATATATATATATATATTAGAAAAACCATATTTTGCTTATACATATTAAGAGTATTTGTTTGCACATTTTAAAATAAAAAAATATATACTTAAGATAAGTTAATTCAAATGATTATAGTAAGTTATAGTTTTAGCTATACTTTTACGATTTTTTCATTATTTCATTAATGTGCAGTTACATCAGCGAAATTTACCGAGCAAAATGTTTTATTGACCGCTCACACAAAAGTCACTTTTCAACCAAGCTGCTTTCTAATGGTCCACCTGACAAATCCTCATGACCAACTTGCGTAATCTTTTGATATCACACAAAATTCCACGCACAAATTACGCATAGAAAATTATTTTTGTTTATTTTGCTAAAAACATTTGCCAAAAAATAGTAAATGTGACCGCAGCCTGTTCCAGTGTCACTATCAATGCACACGAAGTTGGCGTTCGTTGCGTTTGAATGAAACAACAGAGAGAGAGTTTGCGAAAAAAGGAATGTACAGTGGGAGATATTCTGGGTAATTGAGTTTTTGCTGTTGTTAATCACAGTTTTCAGTCCTCAAAATCCTTTAAGTAAATGAATTAAGCAAATATCTTAGAAGAAAGGTTTGTCACCTACATCAAGGTCAGTAATGTGACCAGCTCTTTTACAATACAAATCTTGATCTTTCAGAAAAAACAGACTGCAGTCTGATACTGTGTGACATAGTGCTAAACACAGATCATCACTCATAGTTTAGTTCATGAAACACCAATATCATACCTCATGCTCAAGTTTCTTAGCTGTAAGCTCCAGTTCATATAAAAGCATTATGACCACAGGCATGTATCAGTTGTAGTCATGTGGATTTGGCTTCTTTATCTTTTGCATTTTCCCATGACCTTTTATTCTCACCATTCTGCTGTACTATAAGAGGCGCTGCATTTTTGCCAGTGTATCGCTATGTGTGTTCTTCCATAAAGGTAGGTAATTCAACAATGACAATGGCTCAATAAAAAAACTAAAGGGTGCCTTTAATGGCCACAAGCCTGCTCATTTATGTTTCTTCCAGGATGCTTTGCAGACAAGAGGTCTGACACATACGCAGGTGTGGTCATGGCATGGATGTCCCGGGGTAATGATGGAAACGCAATGCTGTTGCATAATGTGTCTTCTGATGTATCAAGATCCAAGTGCAACACCATGGCTGGATTATTTAACTCTGGGATGTAGAAGAGGTTTATTCAAAGTGTCTGCCTATTTAATGCGATATCTCCAATGAGAATGATATGCATCCAGCCGAATATCAAATGGTCTAAGACCCAGAATACATTTGGTGGTGGTTAAGGTTAATGAATGGGTTGGCATCAGCATGTTAATTCACAGCCGGTGCCATAACCATCTCTGACACCTGATATGTTCTGTCAGACACAATCCCAGCTGTCAAGGCGACTCACATCCAGCTCAGCTGGCTGACAGCTGACCATGAAACGCTCAATACTCCTTCCCCGTCAACGTTAATTTTTTCCATGTGAGAATAATTTTCATTTTATCATTTCCCATTTGCTCTCATGGAGCTTTGGGAATTCTCTGAATGTTTTAGCAGTTTAACTGTCAGCTTTTGATAATAGACACGTCTCTAAGCAAATAGAATTTGACGGGCATATTTCCTTCAACCTTTATTCTTGAACAATTGCTCCCTTCCCGTCATAGTTATTACTTTTTTTTTCCTTCTTCTTCTTTTTTTTTTCTTTTAAACAAATAATGCTTTGATGAAATGCCACCATGCGTGGCATAATGTTGGAAATGGTGTGTCAAAGAAAGATGCATCTGGAGAGATTACATGAATAATCAGGTAAACTAAGGAAATGAAATGGCACACTGTATGGGAGTGGAATGAAACTGATTAGACTTGGGAAGAGTAGGAAAATCATTTGAATTTCCATGTTATTACACAAGTAGTCTAGGAGACAAATGTGAAGGGAGATCTAAACAGAAAAAAAAACATGTTAAGGGCTGTCTTGCTGAATATTAGTTGGAATGTAAAATATATGTAAAATATATTGAATAGATTAATGTGCAGCCTCATTTTCTATTCACAAAAGTGGGTTTTCCATCTCAGGAAGAGATTTGAGATGCAACTTAAGCAAATATACATGTATTTCATAAAAAAGGAAATTAAAAAAAATGAAACTGTTGCTATCATTCAACGTTAATACTTGAACACCTTCAACAAAGGTGACAGTAAAGGCCAATTCACACTAAATGATAATTATAAAGATAGCAATAACCACAGCGTCTTCAATTGCAGTCTTCGATGCAGATCTTTTTAAAGTGTGGTGGATTTTGATTGGCTGTCAATATTTTATATTAAGGCTTGAATACTCTATGTGACTTTCTGAATCTGATCGCTAGGCATTACACTTGCTGACTTTGTAAATGGTTACAGATGAAAAACTGGGGATCATGAACTAAATGATTGAGTGTCACACACTACCAGACTTTTGTGCCATTCTGAACACAAGTAAAGAGGCCAACATGTGTTCTAAAATAAGATCAACATATTGAAGATGTTTGATATCCTCAGCAGTGATGGAGTCATGGCCAGAAGCTAAAAATTATTTATGTTATAGTTATTGTCTTTGGTTTAAATACACTCCATAATCAGCAGACATATTAAAAACAAAGCAAGTTTCTAATATCTGAAGAACACTTGCAGTAAACATCAAAAATCGAATTAGTAGATCTTTTGTTGACCCACTATTGCACTTGAATCATTGTCAGACTTAAGATCGATTGACAGACTGATTAGTTTATGTTGAGATTTTGACAAAAAGAACAAAAAGCACTTGGTTACAGATTTCTCTTTTTTTTTCTTCTAATTAAATTTTTACTCAAAACCTTGACCTTGTATTCTCTGTGATGCCAGTTTTGTCCTCTACCATCCTTGACAAGTATTAAGACTGATAAGTCAGTTGTAGTTCAGATAAATAGAAACCGTTCACCATATAGAAATTAATAGTATACTACTATAGCAATGATTTGAATGAAATATTGTACACTATTATGTACGCTCTCCTTTGTTCCTGTATCTTCAGCCTTAAAAATCTCCTGTCCCACCATGCAACCCAGCCTACCCATCATTTCAGGCACTTGCAGTCTTTAGATCTCAAACAAACAAAGTGGTTGTGAACAATAATGAGATGAAAATTGTTGCATGTGAGTAAGTGGGACTGGCTTACTCACATTCACACTTTGACTGTGATTATCAAGACTTCACCATGGAGGAGAGAAGCATTTTCTAATGGATTTGTGTTATCGGTTTTTATTTATGTGTGCATTTGCCGTAAAGAGGAGAGAATAAATGATCTGTTCCTCATTGAGAGGCAGGCTGAATCTATTTCGTTCTTTACACCCCACATAATAGTCTCAGTCAATAAATAAAGAAATGCAATCATTCTTCTAAACACCTGTCTCCTTGAACTCAAATGCATGCATTTAATAAGGGAAAAAAGCTTACTTACACAGATAAGCAAGTTGAACACAACCATCACAACTTTAACAAATGTGAAGCAGCCCATTTTTAATCTGTAACAAAACAATACACATAAATCAGAGCTGCATGTGGTACTTTAAATCGCTTTACACACACACATGCATACAGTACATGTTGACTCCTTTCCACTTAAATCCATTCAAATCAAATGTTATTATGCTTTTGTAGCAACTCACCTGATTAGATCCAAAGTGCACTAATAGATGAAAACAGCTGAGAGAGACGTTAAGTGACAAATTGGCAGAGAGGGGAAGAGATAGAATGAGAGGGAAAGAAAGTAGGAGAGGTGTTCACAGGTGAGATGGGTGTGGTTTGCATATTAAATAGCTGGTTAGTGTGGATTCAATGTGGCTTGTGTGTCATATAATTAGTGGTTTCAATTGGATGTTATACTAATTGTATATGCTACAAAATCTCCCTCACATAATGGACAATTTACTGTTTCACTTGCTTATGAACAGCAATGATTTGAAATGTACTTATGATGCCATTTCAAAAATAAATGACTTAAAGGTTGACTCTGGTCACTCGTTATCAGGTGTTGCACATAATCCTTACTTTCCTTTGTGTCCTTTTCTGTGAGGCTTCCTTTGTTCTTTTGTACTGAAGCATATATACCTGGCAGTAGAGGGCAGTATTGCAGTACAAAGGCTCTCAGCTTTCATGGCTTCACTGGTTCACCATTGTGGTATCCTAGATACTTGGAGATGATCGATGGACCCTTAGTGGATGAAATGTCTTTCTTTGTCCAGTTTTATCCATAGAAAAACAAAACAAAAACAAAATCCCCACAGCAAATGATTTTGTAGATAATTTATCCTACAGCTATCCAACCAGAGTACTGGAACAACCTTTATTTATTTTTTTTTTAAAGAAAATGATTATTGTTGTTGTTATTATTATTATTATTATTATTGCTGTTGTTGTTTTTAATATCACATTTGCCCTGCATGCATCTTTCACAACTCTCTCTGTCTCTATATTTACCTTCTCTCATTCTCATTTCTACCAATTGCACTTCAGTTCTTCATGGCCAGCATTAATTGACATTCCTCAAGCATCTAAATGAATATTAGGTGGTCACTTTTTTATCAAAAGTAAGGCAAGCTGTAGAAAATTCAGCTATATCGGTGAAGCCAGTAAAACATGGACAGCCATAATGAGGTTGGCTAGATTAAGTATTATCTGCCCCTCCAGGGCAAGAACTTAGGTGATGCATGGTTGGTTTCTCGTCATTGCTCCAATGATCCAAAGGGGCATTCCATCATTAAGGATCTCCTCCCAGGACAGAACCCTTGTCATAGGCTGGCCATTGATGTGACCTGCAAACCTGCAAAACAAGCAGCTCTGCTCTAATTAGGAAGTATGTGACCACGACAAAAGAGCGGCACTAGAATGGCTTAGTATGAGAATCTCAGGACCATTTTATTTGATTAGACAAAGCTAAGATAAGGCAAGTGAAAACTCTGATTTATTATATCATTAACACCGAAAACACTGCAGTTCCAGTCTTCCAAAACAAATCCATTGTCAAGTTCACCATCTGGGGGAAACAAATACCCTTAAAACCGTATGCGAATAGTCATGGGGGAAAAAAACACATCAGGCATTCCTATTACTTTATTAAGACCACAAGAGAACCCACTCTGACAGCAGTCATATAATCACATAGTAAACACAGCCTGTAAATCCCTGTGTGAGACTTTCTTTTTCATCATAGTGAGGGATTATGAAATGCGCAGAGCAGCAAACAGAAGCAGTAGTGACTGTGCCTAAACACAGAGACTCCCCTGTGACCTCTATCGTCTCCGCTAGTATTCATTTATCACAGGAAGCTATAAGCAAATGCATATTAATTCAAGCTGGTCCATCATGCCATAGGCGACTAGGCCCATAAATCAGATCAAGGAAGAGAGCCTACACAGTTTATGGAAAGGGAGAGAGATGCATTGCTTATTTCCTTTGTTATATACATTGATCATGAGTTAGTTAGAATAGTGTGTAAAATTATTTTGTATTATATAATAAAATATTACATTTGTATATATATATATATAGAATTACAGTTGAACTTTAAAGGAATAATTCACACAAAAAGGGGATAAACAGTATTAGTGAATAACAGTTTACATGAACATATACAGTATATTTTATATATGTATATTAAAATGTCAAGCAATTCAGTTTTTTTAATTTGGCTGAGAAGATAATTTGAGAAATGTCAGCTGTTGTTTTTTTTTTCATTCAATGGATGTCAGTGGTAACCAAAACATTACAACATTCTACTGTACAAAATACAGAAAGTCATGCAGGTTTGAATCAACATGAGGGTGAGTAAATGATGACAGAATTTAAATTTTAATAATTTTTATAGGGGGTGTCTAATGCTATTCCATGCATCCAGAGTTATTTACACTGTTAAAGAGTCAGATTCTCATGCTAAATATTGCCAAAGTAAAAAAAAAAAAAAAAAAATTATTTGGACGTATGACAGAGTATTTCCAAATACACTCCGGGTTCGAATAAGTTTTGGAAAGTTTTTTTCGAGTATGGCTCTTCATGACGTCACGAAGAGCAGAATTCCTTGTAAGAAAATGTAGACACAGCAAATAGAGTGAAAGGGAGAGCGTTGCAGACCATTTGTACTGAGCAAGGCTCTCTTCCTTGATAAAATATCCCAATCATGAGCTGGAATCGAAGGTGGTGAGTAAAACTGCACATAATTGCTCGGGACTCTTTAGCTCCTCCCACGGCATTCCTCCATGAGCTCAGTTGTTTTTAGAGAGAATCATAAAGAGGTGTCTTTCTTTTATAAATCTGATAAATCCCTTTAATGAAATATTACTCTAAATAAAAACTAAAACTGCCAATTGGTGGCAGTAGATGTCTAAATGAGTAAGTCATTAGCTTTGTCCCAGTTCAAGGGCTGCATCCTTAGAAGGCCACGAAGGTTGGACGTAGCGTTGTTAAATGGGACAGTTTAGCCTATGGAGGAGAAGATCCTCCAACATGTTCTCTATACCAAAAACCATTATCCCTGAAGCATGTTTTGTTAGACTGTGTTGGTCTTTATGAAAATAAATTGTAAAAATCTGATTCTAACCATGAAAATAGCCACAGAAGCTGGCATGGCATTAAACACAAACAAACAAACAAAGCCTATGGAGAACTGTTCTTGCTGCCAAGCTACTGTGACAGCTGCTGTTGATGAGTGGCAGCAACGTTTATACTGAGCTGTTTTCAAAGTTATATTCAACTGCCGAAAAACAAAACTGGGTCCAAAGCCTGTCTGAATATGTTTCTTTCCAATAAACATCACTTGCTTGCAACAAATTCTAGAGTAGGGTAGGGCACGAAGGGCACATCTATCATATTCTTTGTTTCACAAAACACGAAGGGTGCATTTGAAGGGAGCCTTTGAATTGGGACACAGCTATTGAGTCATTTAGTCATTTGTAATATTTTCAATTATAAAAACTGAGCAAAAACAGACAATACTGTATAAAATATAACAATATTAAATTCTTATTTATTGAACTGGATAAAATCACATTTACACTCATGCTATTCGGGGACAAAAACAGCACTGTGATATTGCTTAACTATATCATATGATGTACTGTAAATATCAGACAAAAACCTCCTACAATTCAATATCTTGAATTCTAGGGGCATATAACTGCATTCTATAACCTACATAATGCAGTGAGTTGTCTCCCTGCATCATTTTTATCACCAGTCAACTGTATGAAATGTAAGAAATATCTCACACAAAAACGAATATTGATATTGAAAATATTAGAAAAACAGTCCCAGCTATAATACGCCTCTCCCTTAAGAGCATATGGTAAATGGTAAAAAAAATACAAGAGAACAGAGAAGTATTTTGGGGGTCATGCATGTAAAAGGTCTAGTCTCTGTGGTGGCATGGACCCTCTCATGTCTTTCCAGGGGATTGATCATGATATGGAGGCTCTCATGCAATAAATGGCTTCAGGGAGATCTGGAGATGAGCATCCCCGGAGCGTGGCTCCCCTTAACGACGTCTCCCCTTTCACCTACGGAAATGTTAAGCATGGGCTCGGGAGCACTGAAGCAGAGTGGTGTCTGCCTGGCCATATTTCATGCAGATGGGCAGGTTAAATATGCCAGTCACATATCCGATGCTGGGCAAGCTTTTTCTCTTCTCCTACCTTAATCTCGCTCTTTTTAAGCCTTCTGTCTCTCTTTTTGTGGTGTCTCCCCTTCAATACAGTTTCTTCTTTCTTAGCTTTATCAGGTGCACATTATAAGTGTCTTCTAAAGCATTAAGAATGATGGCTTACTGTTGCCCACTAAAGGTTAATGCATTGGATGATTGTAAATTGTTTGGCTATAATTCAAAAGGAAAAAGGAAGGAAGTGCTCATATCTAAAAATATGACGAGCCATTGAATCCATTGAGTTCTCTCTCCACATATTTTTTTCTGAAAGTGTACTGTAATACTGTATATAAGAGATTTCAGCGAAAGTAGTTGGCTATTATTACTATACATTATTAAATGGAGAGATGCATTTTATTATTCTACTTAGCATTGTTTTTACCACATTTTTGGTTCCAACCCACTTTGGCTTAGGGAATTCCACTGTTCAAGGTATTTATTCAGCAGACATGTAAAGCTGTGGTTACATAATTCAGCAGTCTGACACACTAATGTGGGCTCATCTGGAAGCTGTTAACACTATAAAAAGGAAGGAACATGGTGTGACTGTTCCTATTTGACTTGAATGTTAGATGTGTAGCTTTGGAGTTTTTAAAAACATTGCTTCTTGAAATGTTCTTTGTGTAGCACAAAAGCACAAAAGATTGCATTGATCATCATCATCTTCAAAAAAAAATGAGAGGGAATGAGAGGGATCAAAAAAAAAAAAAAAAAAAAAAAAAAACCAAGCCAGATGAGTGTATTTGAAGGAAAGAATCCTATATTTAAACTTCATAATTTTAACAGAATGCTATTGGAAAAACCTGGTCATTAGTTAACAGTAATTTAACTTACACTATACAATGTTTTTTTTTTTTTTTTTTTTTTGTTGCTGTACCACTTTCTTAAAGTAATGCGACTTTAACTTTTAACTTTTCTTTTTTTTTTTCTTTTTTGTACATTGTGTACAATTATGTGATCTTTACAAAGCGAGACGGCTCTTGTCGCAGCATATTACTAGTCTCCAGTTGGGTTAGGTAAAGATCTAAAGAACAAATTTCCATCTTTCACATTATCTTTACTTTTTCTCATTTCCCACTTTCTCTTTTGCATTAGCACATGCATTCATATGCTTGCAAGTACAGCCTCACATAGAGAGAAACATAAACTGACTGCATTTATCTGAAATCTTTCTCTTTGATAAACCACAGGGAGATGAAACCACATCAAAGCAAAGCGAGTGAGTGCTATAGATTTGCACAGTCCACAGTGGCATCTCCACCACTGTGGCCACCGTAACCTTGATTAAAATTTAATCGTGAGCAAAACACAGCGTGTGCATCAGTAAAATGTAAGATTTATTATTTATTAGACATACTGAGCTGTTTAGGCCCCGTGAATCATTAATTGTGTTATACATCCCTTATATACAGTAACTGATATATGAAACTCATAAAAATGTACGAGAGTCGCACTAAAGGATCATCCTGAAGCTTATGTGAGGTAATCTGGGAGCTCCGTTATGGATCCCGCTCGCCAAACATCTCTTTGTCTTGTTGCACGGTGTCAAAAACCACTGTCCTTGCTGCATTATGATTGCTCTCACCCTATCAATGACAATACCCTCACCGCTTCCTCACGCAACAGATGGACCGCTACCTCATTAACTTTAATACGTCCAACATCAATTAGAGAGGAGTTAATTGGGAAGCTCGAAATGTGACTGCCGGCAAGTGCGGTGCATACGCAAGCCCTCCACTTAATAAATGAAACTTGTCAAGGCAAAATATGCCAGCAGTGGAGCTGACGGGCCTCATTGTGAACAGGGACCATGCTGTCCTTTCTCTAGCTCATTTTTCTCCCGTCATGTACCTGAGGAGTTGACCTTGAAGGGGCAATGCTGTACCATCTCCCAATCCATACTGTCACTCTTTTTTCGGAGTGATTACTTTCACTCGTTCCCTCTCGCACAGTCAGACTCCCTCCTCTTCACGCTCTTTATTTCTCAACAGCTTCATTATCTCATGACTCTGCCACAACCTGTAAGAGATGAGTGTCTCCCACTTTGTGTTTTTGTTGTTGTTGCCTGTGGTCTCGAGGGACTTCTTTTTGGATGAGACAGAGCACCATGATTCTGTCAGGCCTGTTTGCTGACTCAGCGCCTCTCATGCCATGTGTCTTCCTGGAACAGGTGCCACTTACCACCAGACTAAAAGATGAGACATGCTGCTTTCAAAAAGAAAGCGCAACACACACTTTGTTATGAAGACAAATGGGTTATTGGTATTGTGTGACACATGAAGACGCTCAGTGCACAGCGATAATGTACAGAGTGCCAGGAGTATATACAGATCTATCTATCTATCTATCTATCTATCTATCTATCTATCTATCTATCTATCTATCTATCTATCTATCTATCTATCTATCTATCTATCTATCTATCTATCTATCTATCTATCTATCTATCTATCTATCTATCTATCTATCTATTGTTTAATCAATCGTTTTTCCTACAAATCATTCTAGCTCTCTGTCATTATGTTTGTAATATTCTGTATTGTACTTTCTGACATTCTTTCTATAGTTCTATTTTGTCTATAGTTCTTCTATAATTCCGGTTACAGTTTTATCCAACCTTTTTTTGTCATTCATTCTATGGTTCTATCGCTCTTTCTGTCCTTCTTTCTATTGTTCTTTTTATAGTTCTTTCTGTAGTACCAGTCATCATTCCGTTCTTTATGTAGTTCTGATGCTCTTTTTTCATTCTTTTCATAGTTCTTTCAACTTTCTGTCATTCAGTATGTACTTCTATCATTATTTCATTAGTTTCTTTTGTTCTGTCCATATTTTTATTTAGTTTATTTATAGTTTTATCCATCAGTTGTTCTTTGTATGATTCTATCGCTCTTTCTGTGCTGTTTTCTATACTTCTGTTATTCTATTTATAGTTCTGTAGTCTCTGTAGTTCTGTTGTTCTATCATTATTTCTATAATGTTTCATCAATCATTATATGCATCATTTATCAGTAGTTTCATATTATCATTAGTTACATTGTTCTAGTTATATAATTCGACCAATCTACAGTTCTGTCAATTTTTCCATAAGATCCATAATCTTTCAAAATTTAAGGCTTTATAATCTTTTTTTTGCAAAGCTTTTAAACAAGGATTTGTCAACCCAACATTTACAGTTTACTGATGAACATTGATTTTCAATAATAAGAAAATGTAAAAAGACAAACAAATCTTTGAATTTCAGAATTTAATCAGAATTAAAAAATATATATTTTAAGTTCATTTCTGATTGGTGCACAACGTTATAGTTTGCTGGCCCTAAAATGTATGTGATTTCACATTTCGCTATTCTTATAGGGACATTTGCACAATGACCCTGACCCACACGTATGCACTAACACAATGTGATGAAGTGCTTCGTGTTTGTGCACCACAGAGTGACTACAAACACTATTAATCTTACAGTATTCCCTGCTATTCCTGTTCTGCATCAGGCAGAACCCCATATCCAAAATTAGTTTTATCCAAAAAAGGAAATCTGAATTTTTCTTTCCTAATATTTTCAGCCCCAGGCAATGCTGCTATGGCAAGCACAAAACTATAACTCTCCTTTTATGACAGTTTAAAAATGAGGTGTGTACTACTATAATAACAGAATAATGGAAAGAGAAGCATCTATGCTGAAACTGAGACTATATATTCATAACAAGGAAGGTAAATGGTCTCTGCTAAGGTAAAAGGTGCTAAAGTGGAACAAACTCAATAGCAAAGATACTTTTTAACATCCGTCTGATGCTGTTTAGGTATGCAAAAATGACATTTAGCTTTAGAACGAATTTGCCCGTGTCAGTCAGATCCAGAAATGCCCCATTAAATCCCCTTATGAGATTGGAATTAAGATTTTATAAAGGAAACAGCCATTAACCTGTGGAAATGAAAGAATAAACAGTGTTGGTATAGTGTATGCTCCGGATCATCCCCAGGGCATCAGTTGCGGTTCTGGATGGCTGACTCATTAGAATCCCATTTTCTCACTCTCCCTCTTTGTCTCTCTTATCTCTCTTTCTCTCTCTCTCTCTCTCTCTCTCTCTGTCTCCCCTGTTCTTTCTCCCAGTGTCATCTTCTAGCATGTTGTACCATACCAACAGGGCAGGCCTGTTTCCCACCACTTTGCCATGGGGAAATTTGCATGTGCATTGACTGTAAAATTGAGCGCTCCCACAGAATCAGGTCTTAATCAAGCAACTCTAAGGATCTTACATTTGGATGTGATTAATTTTTTGCTCTTTCCCTCCTGTGTCACATTGTATCTGAGGCAGGGCATGGGTCATAAAGTGTATGTAAAATAAAAACATAAGAAAATAAATTAAATATCTTTGTGTATAATACATTCTGAGAAAGAGAGAGAAAGAAGAAAAAATCATGAATTGTCTTTCTATATATTATCTATCTTTAGATGTATATATACATATTCAGAGAGTTGATTGTTCCAGCTGACCAAGGAGCGATTCATTGAGCAATATTTTGTTTTAATCATTTATATTAATAGTTGATAAATGTTATTAAGTATTACTAGTGCAATGACTTTTGCATTCCATTGGAAGCATTATTTCTGATTAAGATCAAACTGGTAAATCTGACAACATCACACCTTGAATCAGTCAAGGAATTCCTAACACCGCTTATTAAAAGAGTGCATTGCGAACATTCTTATATGTATTGTGTATACATGTATAGGAACAATAGAAGAGTAGGATTTGTGAACATGACTGACTTTGTCTTTATCATTTTGGCCACTGAGGGGCAGTGTATAAATGCATGGACATATATATTTCCGCTGTGCAGAGATGAAACACAATGGAAGGTTCTGTAAAGAGAACACACAATTTATCGTTTCATTCATCAGGGTTTGTTCTATTTTAAAAATGAAAGAGTGAACAAGAAAATCCTTCAGGTGAAATTGCGTGATATTACTTGAGGATGTGTTTATGAAAACATTATTCCAGCACACAAACGTACCCTTTAACTTAAAGAGCTGTATTCCTAGATGCATTGTCTTCTGTAGCATAACATCAACATTTAATGTTTTTATTAGAGGGCTCTGAAAATGTAATGGGATTTTTATTTGCACAATTGTTATCACAATAAAGAGTGGCATGGGTCAAAACATAAAATACATAGGCTCTGGCATAATTTAGCAAACAAATTATATTTTGCTGCTATTGTAGGTAGTAGGCACATTATGTTGTCAAAAGGCAGGTGTGAATTCATTTTTTTTTTTTTTAATTTTGATGTTGTTACTTTTTTTGTATGCAGAACAATGAGCCCAGCTCACCCACTGGCACATAGACAGACATGCACACATGTATTTGCATGCATATCAGGCATTTTTTCTGCACTCACTTTATGCATTGATTGTTTGAAATCTGGAAGAAAGTGGAACATTCGAGCACAGAGAAGAGCCACGGCATTACACAACGTCTGTGTGATGGACAGGAAGGAAGAGCTAATGTGATGATGGTGAATGTGGGTCAGCGCCATGCTCAGTGAACCAGCACAGTGAGCCTGAGACAGTATCATCCTTCTGTCTGTACCCATGCTCACACACACGTGCAGACAGATGCACACGCCTGCACACTCTTTTAAACACACATGTAAGCAAAGCTGTTATAATGACGTGTGCTTAGAAGACAGAAGGAGTGAAGCAGGAGAATAACAATTATTTGATATTATTTACTTTTAAATCTGTCTGATTGTATTTCTTTTGAATAATACAAAAGGGGTGGTTTTGAAGTGGTTTTGAACTTCTTTTTTTTCCAGTATGTTAAAAGTAAATGAGAACTGGAACTGTCAAGCTCCAAGATGACAGAAAAGCTCTGTAAAGTTTCATAAATGTGGTAAATGACTTTTCTAACTAAAAAGGGTAGATTAAAAAAATTTCCCTGGTCACTCTTTTAATATAATAAAAGGGAATGAGAGACTTTCGAGCTATAAAATAAAAAAAATAATAATAATAATTTAAAGTCATCTGTCTTATGATTTGTGTCAAAGCAGACTTAAAGTTTCAGATCATTTTGAATCTGTGTGAATGGTTTATTCACTAATCAGACTGAATAATAAAATACACTTCAGTTTGTTCCTTACCCAAAGCTATCGTACAGCTTTAGAAATCTTTAAATATGTACATCTTTAAATGTATGGACAACTTTCTTGATATTTTTGCAACTCTTATAGCACTTTTGAGCACCTTTGTAAGCGTTTTTTTTTTTTTTTTTTTTTTTTTTTTTTTACAGACGAACACTTTAAAAATCATCATAAATAACCTCTTACAGTTAGGATAATTAGTTAGAAAATGTGTTGAATTAATTTATTGGGTTGTTTTAAATAACCATGACAGACGGAGCATAAATGAATGCAACAACATCTTGAGACAAAATGCATAAACATGTTTCAAATGCATAAACATTGCTATCAGCCTATCTGAGCTTTAATCTCATTAGCCATAAATCAGAAACTGCACCTTTCAAAAATATAGATTTTTCTGACTATTATTTCCTATGTCAGGCTTTACAGGGTTAAGGGGAGCAAATCATACAGACTTCAGATAGTAATGAGTTAGTTACAGATGAGAAGAGGTGGATATGGGCACTAGAGATGAGGGATGACAGGACAGGGCAGCACTGATATGTAAGGGAAGATACAAAGGTCAACACACCGCCAAATAAATTAGCTTCTGCTCCTAACCTGATTAAATAGGTCTTGACAATGAAGCCACTGCGCAGGGCACAGGCTTTGTTGGTGCAGTGACCTCTTTATCATTCAATAAGCTATGAGTCACATTTAGGGAGCAGAATATCCCGATAAGCTGCCCTACCATTCCATGACATTGAGCTGGGGTTTAAATTGCAGCCACTGCTATATTTTTGCTATTTTATTTTATTTTATTTTAATGTCATACCATGACCTGCTGACATTTTACTTTATTTGACTACACTGTTATCGCTTGCTGTATTTTCTACGGTAAATAACTGTAAAATAGCCAGTGTTTTGCTGTATCTTCTGGGAACAATATCTTACTGTAATATAAGGTGCATCTTTAAGAATTTATGCAGCTCAAATAATAAATTACAGTAAATTACTCTATGTACCCATTACAGGTACCAACTGTAACATTAATCAGTAAATTACTGTCCTCCGACACTACTCGAGTGCAGTACGTCACATTATATTGTGAAGTGAACACATATTCAGGCAGAAACCAAGGATTTATGCAATATGCATTAACACACACATACACACGCACTGACTGCCTTATCCTAAAAGTGAAGGTGTTGCCTCTTTAAGGCAGCCTGGTGGTCAAGTCATTTGTTTACTTTTCAGCGTGCATCGTTAGTCAACCAGTTGTGACGTTTTCACGTTTTAAGCCTTAAAATGGAACCTTCCACAATGAGTAAGTAAACTGTTAAAATATAAGTGTGGTTTCTAAAATACTTTATGTGAAGTTAAATCGTTGTTATTTGTTCTTGGACTTCCTTTGTTTCCAGAATGCTATGTGGTTGAGCCTCTCCTCAAAACTTAGAGTGACATCCCTTATTTAAATATTTAATTGATCAACAATTTACCAACTCAGATTGTTTATTTATTTAGTAATGTTTTATTTCAACGTTTGCCACAATGTACAGATGCAAACTGTGCAATGTGCCTTTCCACCAACTTAGTGTTTTTTATGCACATATAAAAAGACACCAACATAGAGGAAATTTTCAATATGCCTGTGGAATGCAGAAGTGCCCTTGTACATTTAAGAAATGTTCCTTGTTTAGGTCTCATATGCACATAAATCACAGGCAGTCACAAAAACAAGATAACATTATACATAGGCCTCCACAGGCGAACCTCCACTGTCAGGTCCTAGGTGTGCATTTGTGTCTTGTAATTTTTCAGAGCTGTGCTTCCACTTGCGAATTCATATGAGATGGTAGAAAAGTTTACTCACTCCCTTTAATGCACTATGTGGCGAGTGGGGCGGGGCCGAGAGGCGTGGGAACGAGGAGTGAGGCCAGGTGTAGTGATTGGAGATGAGCTACACCTGAGCCCCACCGCTAGTATCGAGTCCCACGTAGGAGATGGAAGGATATAAAACTGGAGCGACGACCGTGAAGGACGAGAGAGGACCAGGCCTGGGATATTGTTTTGGCTTTTATTTGTGCGCGTCAGTCGCCGTGAGGGGCTGACGCGCTGTTTTGTATTTACTTTGAATATTAAAGTGTTTTTGATTGTGCGCCGGTTCCCGCCTCCTTCTTCCCGATGAATATGGAGATTTGTTTGAATCATTACACACTAATTTTTATTTAAATAATTAAATAAAACTAAGGGAACATTGCTACATTTTTGCTGAGTAATCTTTTTGTTGTTGTTGTTGTTGTTTTCAAGAAAACTTCCACCAAGATGTCAATAGAGACTGAGCAAACCCTACCATCCACCCCAAGGCTCATCGTGCTTGGTAAGCATAAAATGTATTGTAAACCTATATGTTTCTTTGCATTTTTCATGGTGACCTTTAATTTTTCAGGAAATAAACTTCGAACCTCATCTAAGTAGATGGTCAGCATTGAGCGGAAAGTGACACATTGCATTGAAGGGAAGCTGTATTTTGCTGCAGCACTCTCTGCGCTTTTTGGTTGCTTTTATTTTTTCAATATTGAGTACCAGGAGTTAGCCAGTGCCACACTTGAGCTTAATTCAAAGGTAAGTGTTAAAAATCATTATGTCCAATCATGGTTTTATTTAAGGAATATCTTTTTTGCCAATATGTATTTATTGTTGTACTTGGTTCTCATAATACAGGTATTTTTTTTTTTTTCAGCCGCAAAACTGGGTCTACAGTTAAAAGAAGGTTCAAAATGTGAATCCACATGTCCATACATTTTTGCAGAGCCTTACCGAATTTGAATAGAAAACATCTAATTAAGTAAGCAAAAGCAGTATTTCTTAAGACTTTTATTATAAAGACATAAACTGGTCATTTAATTTTTGTTGAATTATTACAGGTTTGGAACAACATGTGGGTCAATGGTGACTGAGTATTATATTTTGTCACTACATATTTTGTGTGTGTGTGTGTAATATTGTAAAGTAAGAAAACATTATTTCTATTTGGTTATAATTTTATTGTAAATATTGATTTCATTCATTTGCTTTTATTGAAAATATGCTTGATTAATTAAGTTACTAAAATACACTGGCATTGTTTATTTATTTTACTTTTTTATTATATTGATAAAGAAATAAGAATACTTATATTTTGTTTATACTTTTTACCGATGTTGTAAGATGTTATTTAGCCAATCCTATAGATAATGTGGTTGTTTTTTTTTTTTGTTTTTTTTTTTTTTTTCATTTTAGTATATGTTCTGATTTGTTTAATTTTGTGATATATTTCATGTTATATATTTGTTTTTCCCAAATTAATAAAATATATTTGTATGAACATTTTATATGCATTATTTTAAAAAAAATAAAAAAAATAAAAATATTGTCATTCTGGTGTTACACAAATATTATATACAGTAAATTTATATGCAGTATTATACTGAGTGGTTTCGTGTTATTACAGTAAATAACTGCCAACACTCCTGCCAGTTATTCACTGTAATTCTTTATTTACAGTATATAACTGGCAACACTGTTGCCAGTTAGTCATCGTAATGGTTCAGTTACAGTAAAATACTAGCAACAATGTTGCCAGTTAGTCACTGTTAAAGATTCATTACAGCAACTAGCTGGCAACAGTGTTGCCAGTATTTTACTGTAAAAAAACCCGGTAAGGTCTAACAGTGTAGGTGTATGAATGAGATTACTATTGAATTCAAGGTGAAGGGACTTTATACATTCATTAAAAACAACCTTGAGATCAGTTGATTAAAACTGAAAGCTAATAAAAGACATCCTACTCTGGCATTTTAAGTGTGGCTCAAAGGGATAGTTCACCCAAAAGTGAACATTCTGTCATCATTTGCTTATCCTTGTTGCAAACCTGCATGACTTTCTTATGTGGAAGCCAAAGGTAGATATTTTAACATCTCAGCATAACACTTTAAATAGTTCTGATTGGGTGTGCGAATGTTTTATTGGTCCTCTGTGTTTTACATTAGTCCACATTAGGAATTCCAATTCCATGCTGAAAAATGCAACTTGCTAAGTAAATACAAAACATATTTTACTGATATAAGGGCTTCTACAGTATACATTTTGCATTGAATGCTCAATATATAACTCAAGCTTCTTTCAGAAAGGGCCAAAATGTTGCCTTTATATAAGCTCTGTTAAGGTCTACTGGGGTTTATTGCCATTTAGTGCCATTTAAAGAGGTGTTCGCTAGCCTGAAACGTTCTAATAAAGCCTACATGTCTTGCTTAAAAGACAGGCAGGCCTGGAACATGACTCCAGGTGCTTAAATGCACAGTAAAAACCACTGCTCACTGCTATACGCATCAATAAAAGTAAAAAGGTCTCCTCAGGCCAAATCTTAATTGACATTGAAACCACACTGAATTTAAATGCAAATTGCTCATGGAGGACAACGTATGTAAATCCCTTTACATTGACAAAACTTTTAAGAGGACTTGATTCCCACACTATTAAATACCTACCCCGTTGGCTGTTTTTTATTCTTGCCAGAAGCCAAACACTATTGGATGTCATTTACTTAATTCAAAGGACTAGCCGATCCGAATGGAACCGAACACCCAATGAGAGCAGGGGCTCATAGGAAAACTCCTGGGGTCAACAATGAATATTTAAAATGACCACCATAGCGAATTAGATGACCTCGAATGTGTGGATCTGCCTGATGAATCCTAAAAGGGTCATGATTTGCCATCGTACCAGCCACCATTTAGTGACCTGAGGTGAATGTAGTCACTATAATTCTTTCCCAGACAGCAAGCAGTTTCGGCCCAGATCTGGCCCACATCTGGCCCGCATGGATTTCATGTGGGCCAGATTTGGGCCGGATCTGGGCCAACACTACGTTGCTGTCTGGGTTCCCTTGTCAGCCTTTGTGAGGACAAAGAGTGTTTTAAAGATGTATGGGAAGGCTTTCACAGGAGAGAGAATGGATAAATCTGAAAGGCTAATTAAGGAACAGGATGTTTTGTATTTGCTGAATTGTCTTCACTGACAAACACAGACAGAAGATTTGCATCCTTTGCATGAACACGATTCTTGTTTCCTCAAGGGCCATAACGAACTACAGTACCAATGCCTCCTTGACAAGCCAATAGCTTGTAATGAGCCGGAAGAAATGGGAGGCAGAACGTTCAGGATGTTAATGGTAAAAGATAGTATTGATTCGCAGATGACCCTATGTAGTCTCTCTACAAATCAGGACTGGTCTGTCCCATTTGCCTTTATGTTTTCAGACAGACAAAGTGGCAGAACCTTGCGTTCATGCAGATTTGATTTCTCCAGAGACTGCTTTTCTATTCCGCCCCATTGAATAGATCTTTCCATTGAACTCCGGCAGACCTTGCTAGGTTAAATAGGCTTGATCTTCTTGTGCTGAACACACTGGAGTAGGCCTCAGGGATATGCAATGTACATAAACCCTGATGCATGCTGCATACAACTACAAAGGTTAAGAGGAGCAATTGTTTAATTTGGGGAGCTTTTGAATGGGAATTTGACTCTTATGGCTCGCAAGGCCACATAAACAGATGACACAGTGTACCTCTGGGCTTCTTGCAGGCGGCCGCTTCAGTCATGGCAAGATCAATCCACATGTCTCCTTAACAGCTTGCCGGGGGGCGAGGGCAGTGGAATTGATTGCACATCGCTTCAGCTCCTCATAGCTTGCTCTTATGAGATTTGGTTAATGCTCTTGGTATCCCCATGGTGGGCCCTTTGCTCTCCTTTTTCCTTGATCTCTTCATTCTGCTGTTCTAGTCTCCACTTAACAGGACACATTTGCAGCTTCAGTTTGATCTTGTAATTATATCTTTAATTGCAATTCATATAATTACAAAGCAAGTACTTTATTGGCATGAGCTTCAACTAGGGAAGATATGCTTCACTGATGATGTTCTGTGTCTATATCAGTGAAAATATATCAGTAGTTTACATAAATAAAATTATGATATTTAATAATAAATGAAAAAAAAAATGTGTTTATAACTTCTTTTAAGAGGCAGCATAAATGCATACATTCTTATATTTTATAAGTCTGGTTACAAAAAAACTGTACCTTTTTATTCATTTATTTAATATCTTACATTTATTAACCCAAATGCTGTTTTTAGCCATTCTATCTTCTTTATTACTACATATGGCAAAGAAAGTAAACAACAACTTATCTGAATGTTCTCACATGCATGGTTTAAAACCCTGTTCCCTTCTCTGTGCTTTTAACCCTTTAACTGCCTCCTCAACTAAATGGTTGATTTGTCACTTTATGGTAAACGTAGAAAAGCTAAGCTAATGTTTTCAGATAATCCTTTCTGCTGTCAGAATGTACTATTTGCTGAGAAATATAACTTTCTGATCATTCATTATAGTTCATATTTTCTGATTTCCATAGTATGTGTATGAATTCCGGTACTTTTGCCATAAAGTGACATATCAACCATTTGGTAGAGGCCGATATTAAAAAAATTATGGGACGTGTTGAAAAAAAATACATTGAGTGTGGTAACTAATGACATAAGGAGATAAGAAATGCAAACAAAAAAATTTTCAAATGCTTTTTTCTTGGTGGGGCAGTTAAAGGGTTAAGTCAATCTTGCAGTTTCATTATATATATTGTGCAGAGGTCAGAGGTCCAGATGCACTGTGAGTGAACGGACTCACAAACCCAATCTTGGAAAAAACTCCATAATCAGTCTAACTGGTTTGACAAACCTGATCTCGTGCTCTGAGCAGAGGATGAGTTACAGCTCAATTTTCTCCTGGCTGTGTTGGAATAGCCTAGAGGAGGAACTGTGGCAGTTATAAAGGTGAACAGGTTTGGATACAAGCGAATACTGTATTCCTCCCCAAGGACAAGATCCACGTTGCAACATGATGATGATGAAGGCGGCAATTTCTCACTCTGAAAAGGATATTCAGGTTCCAGTGATTAGAATGTAACTGGAATGTAGAAATGTGCCCTTCTAGCAAATGGTGTGAGAATTCTGTGAACCTGCTCCAATTTGAATCCACATGATACAGCACTGAATCACAGAATTACAGTAAGGTGACAAATATAGGGATGATGCCCAAGGACTTCAAAACTAAATGGAAGGTATCAAATATCTGAACACTCACAGAAGTACAGATACTTTCACTGTTGTCAAAATCCAAACTTTTGCACATTCTTCGTGTTAATGATAATGCCAAAATCAAAACACTCAAGTTCAAACACCTGAGAGCAGCTGCAGGCAGTCTTCCCATCCTTATAGCGGGATTTGATTCATTGGCCAATGGAAGAAAATAAGGCTTCTGGGTTATTTGTGTGACTTTGTGTAGGTTTTGTAGGAACTGTTCAAGACACATCCAAGTGCTGGGAAACATGATTCGCAGGTAGCAAGAAGCAATTGTGAAAAAAGCAATTGTGACCCTCGGAAACTTAGACCAGATCTAGGTTTAAAGGTTTCTTGACTACGCCACCTAGTGCCTCTCACACCAAGATATGCTTTGCATATTAACTGCTGAATACCTTATCTAAGGCAAGCAGATTCATAGAAATACACCAAAGATGAACTAGACAGAGATGTGCTTTCAGTAAATAAATAACAGACTTTATTAGTAAATAGTATAATTAAAAGAGCCACACCGTCACGGTAGAGGCAACCAAAAAGTCTTGGCCTACAGGGAGAGACCAGGACTGGTATTGGCAGCTACCAGGAACACTATGATTAGCAGTGTAACAGGGCCATATTAATTCTCTGTCAAGATAGGTTACTTGTCCGTGATAAGCATGAAGTTCACCAACCGTGCCCTAAACTGTGGTGCCTACAGTCAAAAGCATACACACACACACCATTCACACATATAGGCACTACCACTACAAGCAAGTGATTCAATCAATATTGTGAGGTGCAGTTCACCACTAAAATACGCGGTGCAGTGGGCGAAGATGGACCCAGGAATCTCTCCTATGAGCAGCTACTTTAGTACTCTCGAGAAAGGGGGAAAAAGGCGAGGAGGTCATTATTATTAGCAGGATGGATAAGGTATACAGCTGGACAGAATCATAACAGGACTATGTATACTACTGGAACAGCACATCAGTCCGACAGGGGCACTAGACGCCACAGCAAAAATAACTAAAAAGAAAGAAGAGAAGATAAAAAAAGAAAGGCAGAACTATCAATACACTTAATTTAGGCAAATGCAAAGCAGCAGGAGCAATCTGCCTCCATGTGACATACCAGTGACGGAGGTCTCACGGGTTTGGAACGACATGAGGGTAAGTTATTAATGACATAATTTAGATTTTTGGGTGAACTATCCCTTTAAGGGTTGACAATTAACACAGCCATGCATTACGTCAGGACAACAGAATCAGATTCATTTTGCATGTGTTCAAGGCTATTGATCCTAACACACTGGGTCTACCCGTAACACAATAAACATTTACCTTTTAGATGTTGTGTCTTGGCTACCCAGCAGGTGCCTTGCCCAAGACCAATGTGCAAATATGCTCATTAAAATGCAAAGCATTTCCCAAAAATACCTTTGGTAGTACGTCTGGCAATCAGTCTGACACCTATTTTCCAATGACCCAGTATTAGATAAACGATACTAAATGCTCAGCCTGCTATATCATATAAACATCTACATATGCCTTGGTTACACAGAGGAGACACTAGGGTGGACATTTTCGCAGGACACGTCCTGGCCAGGATTTCTATATTGCCTAAAACATCCAGGTTTTGGCTTTGGTTTCCTGTTTACATACTTAATGACGGTAATGATCACTTGACCAATAACCTGCAGACATTGTATGTTAATCGACCAATTGTGGTGCGTGAGAAGGTGGGATCTACAGAGAAAGGTCAAAGCGATGCAAATATGTGTACATTTTATTGTTGGACTGAAAAGCAGCACTGAGCAGACGGATCGGTGCATGACATCAAAGTAACGTGAGAGCGATTCAAAAGCACAAGAAGCCATTGGTCTGTGCAGTGCAAACAAAGCCAAAACTTGGATGTTTTTGGCAATATAAAATTCCTGGCCAGGACATGTCCTGCAAAATGGCACGAATGGCCCCCCTAGGAGGGACAACAAGAATTTTGACTATCTGGACACCAGGGAATTTCTCTTAGCCCAACAGTGAAAACTGTTAAATAGCATCTGGCCTAGCTGCTGATGAACTGTTAACCACTCAGCAGCCAGCTGGGCACCGTGACATCAGGGGGCTCTATTAGCTGCAGCGAGACAAACTTCACCCAGATAGTGACTACTCTGCCGGTTACACAATGAAACAAGTAGAAATTGTGTTGAAATTGAAATGGAATTTGAAATTTGAAAGGCTCATTTACACTACCTTGGTGAAGAGACACCAGACAGTGGAGAGTAGGGTGGGTTGACTGGAATGACCATGTCTTTGAACTACTGTTTTATCATAATTAACAAAAATGGAATTATTGTGGACTTTATACTTTGTAACTTCTTTATAGGTTCATACACTTGTGTTGGGATTTCAAGTTTGTAAGTAAAATATTAAATCACAGTTGATCACAGACTGATTTTTAACCCTCTCAAGGCAGGCGTTGCAGATTTGCAACAGTAAAGAAACTTAAAACCTTATTACTCCAGATACATATTTAATGTATCTGGAGTACTAAAAACTTTACTAAAGGTTACTAAAGTTACTAAGTTACTAAAACTTAATTTGAGCCTGAGAGGGTTAACCCTAGATGATATTTGTAAATGACATTGTCTTGTTTGGACATACACTAAAAACATACAAATATATTAAAAACTTTATAAAAACAATCTTAAAATGTTTAGGTCATTTCTCTTACCTTCACAAAATAATTTTGATTCACTGAATAGTTTAGATTCAGGCTGATATTTTGGGTGGCTGATAATGATTTTGACTATAGTATATATCTTGTAAATGCAGGTTTAGACAGGACTGTAGGGGAATGTACTATGAAATTACAAGGGAACAGCACAATGTAAATATATATTTATTATGTTTCTAACAAATTGTCTTAAATTCTATTTAAATTCTTACAAAGTTCCTTAGAAATGTTCTTACCAACTTCCTTATAATAAATAAAAATAAACAATTAATTATTTACAGATCCCCATGCATGCAATACGTCAAAACACATATTGTTGCTTCAAGTCAAGCAACAAGCCCAAGACTTGCAGTGCCTGCAATATGTTAAGGCCAGAGTGGACTGATGGAAAGACCACCCTTGTCAGTCCGCCAAACCCAAAGCTGTGGCCTAGAGACATGGACTAGTTACCCAAAGGTCGCCGGTTTGAGTCTCAGTGCTGGCAGGAGTTGTAGGTGGGAGGGAGTGAATGAACAGCACTCAATACCCATGACTGAAGTGCCCTTGAGCAAGGTACTGAACCCCCAGTTCCTCCCTGGGCACTGGATATGCCCACTGCTCCTGGTGTGTGTTCATTTCTCACTGCTGTGTGTGTGCATTTGGATGGGTTAAATGTGCTAATAAAATTAAAACATGGAAGAAATATTTTGTGATTTATTTATTTAAAAAATAAATAAAGTTTTATTATTTTTTTCAACAGTAGTAGCAGTATCACATACATTTTACTAAATAATACTAATATTTAGTAGCACAATGCCTTTATGTAAAAAATAACTTTTAATGAATGCATATTTGTCATTTTAACTGAACTTAAGACTGGTGGTGATGCTTAAGATATTTTTGGTCATTGAGGGTTTCTGTAAAAAAAAAAAAAAAAAAAAGTAATAGATCATATGAATTATTATTAAAAGATAATACTGCTACTAATTCTACTACCATACTAACAATATAGAATAGGTTGTTAGTAATTGATGAGCTGCTGGGTTCATGAATATTAATCACGTTGTATGCGTTCGGTCAAACTGATTTGCTGAAATCAAAACAGGGATGGTAATAGATGAATGCCAGCCAATGATATTGCCATTTGCGCATTAGCTCCGCCCACTACTGGAAAAAACGGCATATCTTCTTCTTGTTCGAAAAATTATGAATAATTCTAAATAAACTCCATTATTTTGACAGGAGAAGACAACAAAGAAAATATTTTACATGCAGCGGGTTGATTCAGCGTGGTAAGACTCTTGCTGTCTCTCTCTTTGCATGTGTGAGAAAGCGACAGTGAGTTGTGCGCCTTCACACAGAATTTACAGAGCGTCAAATACAGGTGTAATGTGCGTACATTGACATGAATCGAAAAGTACAGATCGCTTGATGGAGAGAGAACTCTGAAGCTCAGATGCTGAAATTAATGCAAGCGTCACGCACTTCAGTCTATGTAGTAAACAAACCCGCACGTCTCTGCCATTCGATCATTCACACAGAGACGCACAGAACATGCAGGATTCATATTTCAAACAACTTTTGCGGCTTAACATTTACCGATATTGGTCCATATGGAGATATGATTTGATTAATTTATGTTAACTTTGACAAATTCTGTGACTGTCCATATTTTCATAGTTTCATTTTCATGACTGGATTTTGAGATTCCGTCCTCGTTTTCTGCTTCGTGGAAATCATAGCGCTGTATGCTTTAAGAACCGGGTTTGAACGGGACCTCGGTACTACTGGTACTTAGGTACCATCACATTTACATTTTTTTAGTACCGACTTGGTACCGAAGTACCGGGTCTTTTGACAACACTAGCTGAAACAAAAGATAAATCTGCATTATTTGTCTAAATACATTATATTTAGAGAAAAAATATTTTAAGTTAGGGTTAGGTTAGGCTAAGTCCATTCTTCTAGCGAGTCCCTTCATAAACACAACCACATCTTCCTTCACCAAGTATGCGGCCAATTATATACTTCTTGCGAATGTGGCCTATTAACAGACAGATTGTGGTTAGTATGAAATGCAGTTTTATATTATACTGTCTATATATTGGTTTATAATAACATTTTCTAATTTTCATGGATTACTTATTCTTACCCTGGTCCAGGATGTCCTGCACGAGCTGTTCCTCAGTAGTAAGGAGGACTTCCTCTCGGTCTGGCTCCATTCTCCCTCCATCACTCATAACAGCACTAACAGGTGCCTCATCAGACATGGTGGGGGTGTCTTTGGGTTGTACACAGTGTTCGTGTTCACTCTGGCCTATTAACAGATTTAGGAGCAATTTTGAATTAATAACCTTAAAAAATGAAGAGTAAAAAAAAAATATTACATTTAAAAAAAACATTTAACAAACGTTTAACTCGTAAAAAATGTTAGCAGTGTTATTTTTCCTTAATGAAAAAGAAGAACAACAGAAGTTTCTGTAATTGAAAAGAATCAGTCATTTATCAATATTTGCATCATAATTACATGTTTTTGTGATTGTACGCTATCTCTCCAGCGTGTTCCCGCCTCTATCTCGTATTTCTCCTCAGCTTTGGCCAGATCATATGTTCCAGCTCTACTGCAAGGAAAGTGAAGAGTGGGCAACTTCCAGAAGATGTTCTTCTTCTTTTCTCTTCCTACAGGTAGCACAAAATGCAGCAGCTACATTTCTGAAGGGGTGTAAAAAAATTCAAAAAGATCATGTTACACCCATTCTGAGATCCCTGCTTTGGCTGACAGTTCAGCACAGAATTGAGTTTAAAATTCTTCTGTTTGTCTACAAATCATTGAACAATTTAGCTATATGTGTGTGTGTGTGTGTGTGTGTGTTTACAAATTGTTGTAAAGCTATTTGATTTTCAGCTATGATCAGCTGTGGTCATTTTAATTAGCTCAGCATGTAAATCACTTTCCCGGAGCATTTTATTCATTGGTAATGCAACTGAAACAAATTCAAATTCTTGATTCTTTTCTAGACTCGCTGTATGATAAGGAAAATAATGTTAAAACTAAAACAGAACCCCCTTTCACATTTCACTAAAACATCTTTTTGTGGGTCTCAAGATTATACCTCTTTAGTTGAATCCAGCATTTAAAAGTTTGGGAATTATTAACAGAAGATTAACAGCTCTAGTTATCTCCTAATTATTTCCTATTGGACAAAACAATTATACAGCATATTTCAAATAGAGATTCAAGCATAATCTAGGCACAAAATGTTTGCCCTTTGATTGCTGCAATTATTGGTTGCCCCTAACCAGTTAAAGTGAGTGATGGATGCTGATGATGTTGGAGATGGGAAGAAATGTTAAGTGAGCATTTCTGGGGTTAGACAACAACCGTTAACAACTGCCTCAAGCTGTACAGAATACTGAATAATGAGATAGTCTATGAGAAGCATTGAACAGCAGACAGTTGTCCTTGACCTCTCTCCTGTATGGCTGTTTCATTTGTCTGTTTCAAACCGGCAGTCATTTTTACTTTAAACCATCAGCAGATTCAAAGACCTTCTCAATGCACTTTCACCTGTTATCATTAGTTTGAGACTGCTCACTGTAGAAGAACGTAACTGGATCTGACTCTTTGTATGAGGTAATGCCATTACGAGCCAACATGGCATACAAGTATTGTGGAAAGTAATGTGATTTCGCCAAAAAAATTAAGCAGCTAAACAGTTTTGGCACCAAATCGAAATAAGAAAATATAAGACACAAACACTGAAGACTGGAGTAATTGCTATTCTGCTTTGCCATCACACGAATAAAATGTATTAAAATAGAAAACAGTTATTTTAAATGTTTTAATATTTCACATATCTCTTTCAAACTTACGTATGACTTACAGTAGCAGCCTTAGTTCCCACAATTCTGAATGATTTATGAGGAGCCTGCATTGCTTTTGGTTTGATTCATATGAAATTCAGGCAGGATGATGTAACCTGTTGGAGGAGATGACAAACGCACCATGTAACAGAGTCAAATGAGCAGTCATAGACTGGAAGCACCCCACTAATTTGGTTAGTTACCAACCTCATACTATCGTCTTTTGGCTACTCTAAAAAAAGACTCATGACAGCCAATCTCTCACACACACCTTGCTTCTGAATTAACCTGAGACTGCACATTCATCACCTGCCGTAACCCCTGTAACACCTACATTTCCCATGTTCTTTTACTGTTCTCTTAAATCTCCCAGCTGATACAATCCATGGAAGTGAATTATAGTTCAATTAACCTTTTTCACCAAAACTAACCGTCATTGTCACCTACATGAAAAAAGTCTGACAGACACATAGCTTCAATTCCATCCCTCTTTTTTAATTTGATTACACTACAGATAAATTGTGTTCACACTGCAATACACTATGAGCAAACCACAGTGGAATCCAGACATGTGATGTTTTTTTTTTTTTTTTTTTTTGGGCCTGCTGCCAGAGTTTTTCCTATACGGTCCGATGATAACATTTTAACGTGAGCCTCATTAGACATATAGCAGCACATAAAGATGCTACACACATTACGGAGTCAGTTTTCTAAAGCTTCTTGTAGCAAATGGAGCAGACTTTATGTTCAAGACACTGCAACACTGTCCTTTGAGGCTGAAGTGCATCATGAGTGTTATGTTGAGTTACTGTTTTGGTTAGGGTATATATAAAATCTTTTTTTAGACAGGCCATTGTGGTGCGTCAGAAGCTTGCTCACTGCATGCATGACTGACCTTTAGCTCTGGAGCTCTAATGAATGCTAACATCTGCATGTTATGTAACTGTGGCTATTTGGAGTTTAGTAGATATTTTTGGAGATCTGTCTCTGTCATCGTGCCCTGATGTGTTTCTTTACTTATTCATCCATTTTTTTGTTCAACTTTTTTTTTGGGGGGAATTCTGATTTTGTCTCAGAATGACAAATAAGAAGTAATTGTAATGTTATTTCTTGTATTTTTGTTTTATTGATCAAGATTATTTAAATTATAATGTACACCACACCTTCCAATCCATCTGAAATGTGGATCAAACTCAGTCGAGCCGAATGAGGTGTTTACTTCGAAACTTTTCAATCTGATTGAGCCATGGGGGCTTATGTTAGATGGGATTTTTGGCTGGAGTGGATGAAAGCAATTTCAAAGCTGTATTTGATGAAGAACTTATTTCTTAATCATTGATAATGTAAGTATGAAGGTGTGGTAAAAAATTAATAAAAAAATCTCTTTTATTAATCATGTTCATGTTGCCATTGTCCATTTTCAAAATACATATATATATTTATATATATATATATATATATATATATATATATATATATATATATATATATATATATATATATATATATATATATTTTTTTTTTTTTTTTTTTTTTAAATCTATTCTTATATATGCATTACCTAAAACAATGGACTCATATAAGAGTTCACTGTTTGTACAATTTAGAATCTTAGCCCAAGTAGAATGATTTTATGGCGTTGTTCACCTACTGGGAAGTCGTGGCCTAATGGTTAGAGAGTCGGACTCCCAATCGAAAGGTTGTTAGTTCAAGTCCTGGGCCGGCAGGAATTGTGGGTGGGGGGATGCATGTACAGTTCTCTCTCCACCTTCAATACCATGACTTAGGTGCCCTTGAGCAAGGCACTGAACCCCTGGGTGCTGCAGCATAAATGGCTGCCCACTGCTGTGTGCGTGTTTGGATGGGTTAAATGCAGAGCACAAATTCTGAGTATGGGTCGCCATACTTGGCTGAATGTCACGCCACTTTCACTTTACTGTGTCGTGAATATATTTAATTTGAACATCAAACTCATTGTACATATCGCCCTTACGCTATAGCTGGGTTGAACAGTTTTGAAGAATAACTGTAATCCTAGCTACTGTAATCCTAGTTTTCCGTCCAGGTCCACCCTGTCGATCAAGAGTCAAGTCCAAGTCCTTAACCAATTAAGTTTGAGCGGGAGATGTTTATTAATGTCTTGTTATCTTAATTTTATGTTGTAACTCAAATTCATATCCCCAACATCTCAGGGATGGATTCCTATTCTCCCTAAGAATAAAACTAGGTTTATCTATTTTACCAAACCAGATGTGTTGTATTTCTAGTAATATCTAAAAACCTGTAACTATCTGCTATTTGCATTGACATAAACATAACTTTGCAAAGTATTAAAATCTTCAGTGTACATTTGCAATATTTTGATCAATTCAGTATACTGTATTGTGCAGCTCTACTATATAGCAGGGAAGCATATTAGGCTGTTGATGTTCTTTTTGTTCAGATAGACTCTGGGAAACAGTGTTTGTGTAACCCTGTGTGGACGTTGGCTGTCTCCGAATGGACACAGCTCATTAGGAGAAATGTTCAGTTCCATTTTTTGAGATAAGGCGGTTCATTTCTGTTCATTTAGCTGTTTGTAAGTCACAAAATACTTTGAAAATTGCAGTGGTTATGGTCATGTTGCCAAGGTACATGATGTTTGTTTCACTAAATGCCATATTAATCTTTGTGATTTGCGCTCTGTTCAAGTCACATAATATTTTTAGAATGAGGTTTATTATTCACATAGTTCATATTTCTTGCAGACCTTTATGTCGGGCATTTGTACCACTTGTACCATCGTACCATTTTAACTGGTATTAATGATGTGCGCTAAGCACTAATAGCCTTCTGTGTTTATGACTGCTCGTTTGACTGCACATGGCCATCATCCATGACAGAACATCCAGTTCTAGATCAGATCATGATAATTCTGTTTGGTATAAAAGCACACAGTTTTTCCAGAACACACATAGATGTTTTGTAAGATCCGAAGGTCTTTTAAATACTTGTTCTTTCAACACCAAGTTCCAATCTCAGCAATTTTGCTTTTCACTCACTTATCCTCTTGAGAAAGGTTTGCAAATTTACATTAATCAAAAACACCACCAGAAAAAAAATTAAGATCCCTTGTGTCAAAATTTTAGTGTGGTCCCTACAATAATTTCTTTGTTTTTGGGAAACCATCTGCCACTGTTTGCCTTGCTCTCAGGCATGGGTTTGGCAAATGCTCTGGGCCTATGGGTTTTCTCAAGCTTTTGGAATTACATCCATGTATACCTAGACATTCCCATAGGGCCAAGCGTATCTTATGGTCCAGGGTTTCACAAGCATTTCACTTCTCTCCAGTCCAATGTTTAATTATCCATTAAGGGAGTTTATGTAACACCAGCCATGCTAATGTGTTCCCAGGGCCACTAGATTGATGGATTTGACCCGTTCGCTGACATCCTCTCTTTGAATATTACATTACAGTCAGCTGACCTTAGAGAGAGGTACTCTCCTGTTTGTTTCACATGCATCCAGATGCCAAGCCCTGTATCGGATTGAGCGTGCGAGTGGCAAACAATTATTTGTCCGCTAATGCCTGCGCATCAACATGTGAGCCCTTTACCAAAATGATAAACAGACCGTTTGTATCCATGCCATTTCTCACAGATATCTCCATGGTGCTGGTCACATCATTACTCCGAGGCAGCTGTGCATCACAGAAGCTTATGAGCAGTTTATAGGTTCCTTTGTCTTCTGAGCACAGTCAGTGTTTTGAATAATACATCTGTCAAAGCTTAATTGTGCCAGGGATATTTCAGGAATAGACAGTAATGTTTTTTATGCTCTTTTATGCTCTCCGCCCGCTTGTAGATAAGACACTGCTTGATACAGCAGGGGAGAACGGTTATCCTTTGGAAATTAAGCAGGGAATTAAATGACAAAATGAGCTGCCTGTCGTGCTTCAAATCAATGGAGATACAAACCTTCACCTGCTCGCAGCACGTGCCACCGCACCTGCATGGATTCATGCTGTCTGATTTGATCCATCACCTCGACCTCCACCCCCACCGATGACTCTCTCTTCATTCAAACTCCAGCTTTAAATGTGAAATTCGTGAGAGCGGCAGCAGGAAGGTTAACGAGATGTTACAATATACTCGCTCCGTTATCTATTGGGCCAGATGCTGCAAGCTTATTTCTCTTTTGTTATACAGAAATTTGATTAATTTTGAATGTTAAATTGTGCTGTTGTGCTGACATTTACCGATGTCAGTAATCGGGATGCTTAATCCCTCAAAAGCTCTGCCTCTGTAATGTCCGTTCTTCTATTTGGTCCCTAATTACAGAATCTCATTGAGATGGAAATGACACTAAGGAGAAGGGAATCCAACTGGGGATAAATGGTAGCATTGTTCCCAATGTTGGAACAAGAGCAGTGTGAAAGTAATGGAATGTGTCTGGCCAACTATTTGGAAATTTGGGAACTTCATTATTGTTGATGCACCCATCAAACCAAACAATACATTATATATTAAAATTAATGGTTCTCTCCTAAATTTAAATTCAGACATTATTTACTAACTGTCATGTTGTTCTGAACCCAACTTTCTTTCTTCCATGAAACACAAAGGTGAGTTTTAAATTGATTCAGGCCGCTGTTCTCAATATAGTCAAAGTACTGTCAAGCTCCAAATGACAAAAAAAAAAAAAAAACATTAAAGTGGCTTAAAATTAGTATTTAAATTATTATTCATTTTTTTGTTTGTTTTTAAAAAGAATACCTACAGTATATTCATCAAGGATGTATTAAATTGATCAAAATTGACAGTACAGACAAGTTTTAAAATATTTCTATTTCAGATTAAATGCTGTTCATCTGAACTTTACATTCATCAGAAAATAAATAAAAAATAACGGAAAACATTTATTTCAAGTTGTAGTAATATTTCACAAATTTTAACTGTATTTTTAATCAAATAAACATAGACTTGGAGAGAATAAGCTGAAGCTTTTTGGTTCGACAAAAAAAAAAAAAAAAAACTTACTTCCTCAAACTTTTGACCAGTAGTGTATATAATAAAATGTTTTGAATCAATATAATTGCATTTAAATTGTTATTCAATGAAATAACGTGTTCTTTTCATTGAATCACTTGATTAAAAACCAGTCTACATCACACATGATTTGATTATCCCATTAAACCCACTGATTCATTAACCACTAGATTGGCAGATTATCAGTGAATAATGTCTTTACTTGCATATGTTTGCCACACAAAACTGTTATATGCTCAGAAGACTTGGAATATGTTGCATGCATGGCTTGGATCATTTTTATGATACTTTTGTGATGCATCTATGTCCTTTAGCTTTGTCCTTTAGCACCAGGCTTTATTCACTTTCATTAAATTATTAAAGAAAAATATTTTCCTGGGCTCCGCTGAAAAAAAAAGAAAGTCATACAGATTTGCAAAAACATGAATTTTGAACCACAATTCCTTTAAGCCTGACCTCACATCAATGTAGCTGAATTCTTATGTAATGAGAGAGAGAGCGAGAGAGAGAGAGAATAAATGGAAATAGCAAATTAACTGACAAACTGATGGCTGAGGTCTTTTCAGGACATTCAGTAGCTCTTGATTTCCTCATTCTGGCTTTTATTTACTGTCAAGCACAACAACAGATCTAGTCTAATCTTCAGACCTCTTCCACCAAGACCCTAAGATATCTGGAGCCACTCTGAAATGAGAAATTTCACCCTTCTCTCCACAGTTCACTGGGGCCTTAAAACCGCAGATAAAATATTGGGTGGAAAAAGGCCAACAGCCTTGAACGGGACATTAAAGTAGACAATAAATGATTCCTTAATCGATCTGACCTTTTCAGCAGATATATTCAGCTTTACAGAAATCGTCTGCTTTGGTTAACTTGGCGCATGTATCCATCTGGGACGGCCGGCAGAACAGATGCCATCCCCAACTTGGCCTCTCCATCATGGAATTTAATAGGCCATAACAATAAAAGCGGGAACACTGGGTGTGCCCGAGGGAAATCAACAGTGTGCTAGTCCAGGCAGTTAGAAACTGAGCGTGTCTGTATGAGAGAGAACAAGACAGAAAGAGGATAGTGAAGGAAAGAGCGAGAAAGCAGCACAAATAGAAGAGGCTTTCTTTGTAGCTCTTCTCAAATAGTTCCACACTGCCTAGGAGTCTTTTGTAATTATGCTTTAATTGGTTCAGTTTCCCTGACAAACTGACAGCAAAATCAGCTCATTTATATTACAATGTTTTTCTCATACACCTGCCACTAAGTCATTCTCTTGTTTGACTCTTTGATCCGTCTGCTGTTCTACTGCTCTCAAAAGCATGTACATGGTAATTGAGTTACTGACTGATGGAGGTCTAATTAGTCTCAGTCCAGCACTTACGCTGAGTGATTTTTACCCATGTAATGAATGGCATTTGTTATGTAGGAACATGTTTTTAATAGGGCAGTAAAGCCATTTTCTGCAGGCTTTCTATCATAGTTAAACAATAATTTTGTAAAAACTCAGCCAGCTATAAATAATACTCACAAACAATGTCACATATACACACACAATTTCATGTTTAACCTTGATCCTTAATATTCAGTAGCTTTGCTTTGTTCCAAAGTAATTCTCTCTCTCCCTCTCGCTCTCTTTCTCTCTCTCTCTCTCTCTCTCTCTCTCTCTCTCTCTCTCACACACACACACACACACACACACAACTTCTAGATTCACATACTCAATCCTATAAACAGGAACTATGTACTGTCACCCAAAGGGCTGTTTACACAAGAGCGACCCTCTCTCTGAAATCCAGGCTGATGTCTCAAAATCTAATTATGAGATAGCAAGCATTCAAGTATGATTTTAAACCTGTTAACTGTCACCATCCCGTATACGGGACGCCTAAATTTACTTCAACATATTACAATTATATCCTAATCTAATCATGACAAACTATATATCGTTGGAAAGGTCTAAGACTCCTAAATAGATATTTGACCACGTTTTGTTGTTAAAAATTATGAAGGAACAGTAAAAGATTCATTTATAAAAAGAGTGCACCTCAAAACATATACATCATAACAGGAGTTCTGACCTTTGTCACAAAAAATCTACTACGCTTCCTTTTTCCCTATCACCTGTTTTAGTAATCATCATAAATTATATATCATTTGAAAGCTTATATACTCCAAATTCATCTTATGAAAACCATTTTGAAATTGGACACTGCGTTACCATGGAAATCGTACTTTACAATCTTTTAGCGTGCTCCTCCCCCTTAGTGGGAGGGGTCATATTCCAAATATATTACGGTCTTTTAGAATCAAAACATTTCATAATCTTGACAAAATACATATCGTTGGAAAGGTCTGAGTCTCAAGATTCCATATTTGGTGGTTATTTTGTCATATAACACATAACATTGAGAGAGAAATTGTTACATTTGTGACAGAAAAATGCATCCGAAAAATTAAATGGAGTTTCAATGGCACCTGGTGGCTTTTTGTGGTATAACGCCTATACAAAATTGCATATGAACCTACATTTTTTTTATATCAACTTCAAATTTGGAACACAACTTATTTAGACGTATGGCTTTAATTTTATAGCAATTTTGGATTAAAACATATTTTATAAAATATTTATTTTATATAAAATATAATAAAAAATAAAAGAATAAATGTATAATTTAAATTCTATAACTTTTTTATTTCACTTCTGCAATAATCTGCAGATTGTCTTCTTTAAAAAGAGACCAACCTTTGGTCTGTATTCAAAAGCGTTTATGAATTATAACAATTTAAATGTAAATAGTGTACTTTGACGTCTATGTTCAAAAATCGGTGTGACAGGGTTAACCATTAATTTCACTATGATTTCAATCTTTGACATTGCCTTACTCAGTCAATATTAAATATATCAAGGTTACACTTTCACAGAATGTTCTTTATCTCATGAAGGATGATTTCACATGGAAAAGTCTTTTTTTCAAGCTGGGTTTTCACGGTGTCACATATGTTCTTTGTTATTACTTTCATTGTTTTCATGTGAACATGGGATGGATGACATTTCCTGTTTTCCTTCAGTGTTTTGCATGAGGAATAGCAATTTGAATAATACAAAATTTAGTAATAATACTTTTAAAATATTTTGACAAATAAATTGTAAATGTAAATCAATTATTGCTAAATGTGTTGACATTAACTTTCTAAAGATGTTTCACAGTCATTTCAAAGGCAACATGAATGCAATATAATAACTATGTGAACATAAATGAACGTAACCAGTTCATAGGAGTTACACAGTTGCGCCGTACATTTCATGCAATAGCTTCACCACTGAATTGTAGTACAGCAAAAACCATTAATGGAACCTAAGTTTGGTTCCATTCCATTGTGTCGAGCAATAATGTTTCCAGTGTTTCAGCAAAAGACATTCTATGTTCTATTTAATAGATTGCCCATAGGCATGTCAAAACTACATTTGCCCCAGCACCAGAGCAGTAAAAATGCATTCATACTATGCATCTTATAATATATATATATATATATATATATATATATATATATATATATATATATATATATATATATTTTTTTTTTTTTCACTTTAACCCCTCACTGTTAAAACATTCAAATCACAATGAATCACGGCTGCAAACTATTTAGGGCATAGGGTGAGAGGTGATAGTCTCATCTGATACTGTCAATGGATGATTGACAGCTGAAAAATTCAGCTTCAGTAATTTACCCTTGAACATGATCAGTGTGTGGCAATGGAAATGAAAGGGCCACCTCTGGACTGTGTTTTATTTGTAAGCATATTATGATGCATCATTCCACTGATTGAGATGGATTACAGCAATTGGCTGTGATGAGATTCCAAAGAACACAGTAAAAGTCAGGCTGGGAAGATGTGCATGTATGATAGTAAATTAAAATTAAAAATTAAATTTATGCAGTTAGCAGACGCTTTTATCCAAAGCGACTTACAGTGCATTCAGGCTATCAATTTTTACATATCATGGGTTCCCGGGGAATCGAACCCCCAGCCTTGCGCTTGCTTGCTTGCTAGCACAGTGCTCTACCAGTTGAGCTACAGGAACACTATAGTAATAATAATAGTATTAATATAGACACTAATAGTAGTGTCTAGATGTACAGTATGTGTGTGCATAGTGTGCTGAATGAATGCCTAGGGAAGGCATTCCTTACCAACATCACCAATTAGTTGTAATTTCACAGGATGGGTGGCAAAAAGTGGTGTCAGATTGGGTTAGACTTAACTCAGTCACAGCTCTGTTTTAAAGTCCAATGCCTGATGCTTGATGTGTATGTGTCTGTGTGTGGCTCAATTTCATGCCTTTGTGGTTTCATTACAGTCGGACACTCCAAATTCACCCACTCCTCTGCCATAAAGAATTCTTATTAAGACAATAGAGGCTATGGTATGAAATGGGTAGGAAAATTAAATAGGGCAGGAGGGGATTAAATAGGTTTTTTGCCCATCTGGCACTGATAGCAAGATAGAGAAACTCTAAATAGTAGGTTATAACAAATTCATCAGATGGTGGCCTATACTTAAAGACTGACCTAGTCTTACTTCTCTTGGCAACTAGATACTGCAATTAAAAACATTCCAACTGAACCTTGCTTGGGTAACTGCTCCGCACAGTGTAGTAAAAACAGAATTTTAACTTATAACATAATTATTATGGTAATTGATAAATTGATGAATAGAGTGATTAGACTGCAACGATAATGAAATTAATGTCAAGTGCCAAGTTAGAAATGTATATTACAGTTCAAAACTTTTTAAAATGTTTTTTTATGTTTTTGAAAGACATCTCGTATGCTCACCAAGACTGTCTGTACTTGATTGTTTGAAAATACAGCAAAAACTGTAATATTCTTTCATAGAGATATTGTTACAAAGAATGTTCAGCAGCCATCACTCCAGTCTTCAGTGTCACACAAATATTCTGATTTGGTGCTCATGTAATATTTCTTATTATTATCAATGTTGCAAACTGTTTTTTTGTTTGTTTGTTTTTTCAATGTAAACGTTTTTACAAATATCATTATATTATTACTTATCATAAATGATTGATTAAATATATTTACATTTTGGGGAGTTGCTTCACATTATCTTTTACACATGACTTGTCATATAAAGGTAAAATTATGTGATATTGTAAGGGACTTATTGATACATTCTATTATATATTTTTGGGGTTTGTCTGTAGGTTAATACATGTTGATTGCACCAGATAGCGTTTTTGCCAGACAAAAGTTTTTCACAAAATAAATAAGCAGTAAAGCAGGTTTAAAATATTTTAATAATGCAAAAGATTATGCCAAGCTGTTTTTTTTTCCTTCACTGTGATATCAGTGCAGTATTATCACCCAGACATTTTAATAAATAAAAAAAATTCTAACGAGATTGATGTTAATTCAGAAATTAAGACAAATTCATTGTATGTATTGAATGGCATTTTAAATATTTTTTAATAATAAATGCATCCAGATTAAAACCATATCGTTGATTTTATACCAGTTTTTCATTTTTAATGCAGTGCTATCAATGTTAAATTAAATTAATCGTGGTTCATTGAAGATGAGTTTGCGTAATGCATAATTCAGTTTGCTCTCACTGTGCTAAATAAATAATACAGATATTATGGAATGAGAAAAGGGTTTTCTTTACATATTAAACAGTGAACTTAAAATATGTCTCTGCATATGTGTGCGTGCCTGTTTCTGTGTATCACCATATGTGCCAAATGTGCTAACGCCAGCTGTTTTCTTATGTGTGCACACTGTTCTTTTGTTCAGTACTCCTAAATCCAGCCTGCGTGAACCATCCAAGCAGAAAACTTTACCAGTCTGGCTCCATAGATTGCAGTTTACAAGCCACTAAAACATCTCAGTACCTCTGCATGCTCAACCACCACCTTCATTATGCTTAAAGGCAGAGACAAACCCTTCCCCTTCACCTCTCCTTTTTATGGCGATGGTACTTAAATTGAGCTATTTTATACCATTACTTTCAGATGCCTGAAATAAAATCTGCCTGTGTGCATGCATACCTGGTACCAAGCTAGACAGAAAGCTAGTTAGACGCTAACCTCTCATACTGATATCGCTGCAAGGTTGATGACTAATTCTTCAGGCATTAATTGCCCCAGGCATGTCATGTTCCCAAGGCATCATGGGACGAGAACAACAGATTTCAAACAAGAAGTCTTGCAGGATGAACTCCAGAGTAATCCCCCATTTAAAACTAACAACATGGCCCAAAACCGAACATGTTTGTGAGAAACCCAACCTTGGTTTTTGTTGATTTGTGGTCCGTTTGCGATTACAGCACATTACTCAAGAAATCACTTTCCGAAAGGTCAACCAACTACCCGCTGGCCTTCCTGTAACCGTGACAGCTGTTAATAAAAACTTTAATTATGAATAGGACTTCAGGGGGCTTTTTATGACTTTATTGCAGTACTTTGCGGTTATGTTACTGCTCTGCTCGGCTGTACTGTATGTGAGTGAGAGTGAACCGAACAATCTCCTCAAGGGTGCTTTTGATGCTCTCAATCCCATCAAGTACAGCTGAAAGGGTCTGGTTTTAATTTGGAGCATTGGGGATTGAACTGGGTACATGGTGCAAATCCATCAGTGCGAGACAGGAACTCAGTTGTCAGGTTTGATTGACCATTTCTGGGCATTCTCAAATTGTCAGCATGCTGCCCAAAGGGACAGACTTCCGCAATGGTGGGCATCATCATCAACATCATCATAATCGTTAACAGCATAGTCATCATCATCAGTGTCATCGGAGCACAGTATGGTGCAGAATTTTGATTAAAAGTGACCTGGTACCTTTCTCCACCCTGATCGATGGCTCCACCAAACAATGTCAAAATATGTGCAAAGATGATCCCTGGAAGCTACAGAGGATGCATAATGACCTAGTGAGTCTTTTCTTCAATCTTTCTTCATTCCCCTTCTGTCAAGTTCTTTCCTCACCTCTGTCTGGGCTCCTGCTGCTGGGAGGCTATTAACTCTACGCCGCCCAGGGTTAAAAATGAGGGTTAGAGTCCCCTTGCTGTATCATATTGATAGCAGATTAAGTCCTCAGTCTTGAGGTAATACATAGTGTCTACATGGTACGAATAGGTACATAGAACTTTGATTTCCTGTCCCTCCCACTTTCCTCACCCTCACTTGCTGTTTTCCCCATTGCATAGCAAATAGAGTTGTATGTGGAAAGCCCGAGAGGAAGCCATGGCAGGTCCTTAACTACTGAGACAAATGTGCTGTATTACTCCAGGTAGTCAAACCTAGAGCACCGAATGGACAGCCTTTGAAAAATCCCAACCATCAGACTTTGTTTTCCTCCACTGGAATCTCCCCTTTGTTCAGCCCTGTATCCCATTTCTAAATTAAGTTTTTTCCTTCCATCAAGGTTCTAAATCTGGACCCCTTATCTCAACTTCATCTCTTCACTAGCCAAATTTCACACCCCTGCTGGACATCATTTTCTCTCCTGCTACACAACAGGGACAGCAGAAAAGGAAAATTATATATATTATATAATTATATATATTTCTATAAAATGTTATCATATTGTATTATACAAATACATTGTTATTTTGAATAAAAAATATAAATTTGAATTTATTCAAATACACATTGTAGAAATAGTTTTCAGGCAAAGCATCACAAAATGTTCATATATGAAATAAGTCTCTGAACTGAATTTATTCAATTTGTTTATTTATTTGATCAAAATACAGTAAATATAGTATTGCTGTGAAATATTATTACAATTTAAAGCAACTAGTTTCTATTTGAGTATATTGTATATGTAATTTATTCCTGTCATTCCAAAGCTGGATTTTCAGCAACAAATACTCAAGTCTTCAGTGTTACATGATCCTTCAGAAATCATTCTAATATGCAGATTTTTATTTTAAGTAACATTTCTCATTATTTTCAGTGTTGAAAAGAGTAATAATGTTTTGTGTACACAATTTTTTTTCAAGATTCTTTGATGAATAGCACAGCAAATAACAGCCTATCTTTTTATATTATTTGAAATATAGCTTTTTTAACAACATAAAAGTCTTCACTGTCAATGTTGCTCAATTTAGTACATCTAGGTTGCTAAATAAAACTATTAATGTTTTTTTTTTTTTTTAAAGAAAAAAATCTCAAGGAGGAAAAAACCCTCAAACCTTTTAATACTGTATATACAGTAGTACATATGTAGACTTCATTATCAGAATTACACTCCAGATCATGATTCCTCTCTTTGAACATAAATATGTTCACTTTCGTTTCTTGTCCGCCACTGGCCCTGAACACCATTAATAAGGTGCCAAGTGTTTAATGTAGTTCCTCATCCCAGAAATTGGTGGATCTAGGCTGAAGACTTGTGTAGATGCTGTTTGGATTATGTTCACTGATACCCAGCGGTGTTGTCTAGAAACTGTTCTGGATCAATACCAGGCCTCACTTGCCTAAAGGCCACAGTCACTTCTGTGTGCTCCCTCATTCAGTTGGCTGGACTAGTGATTGTTAGGAGTTAGTGGTGAAGCAGGCTGAAGGATGCGCTTGTTGAGATAAGGATTAGCTAGCTAACAGCGCTGATCCATATTGATTTATCTCACAACAACAGCTAACAGGCACAGCCTCAAACCCAACTACTTAATCTTCTGCACTTTAAAGCAGTGCAGGAGAGGAGGAGGCCAGGAGATTGCAGAGAAATCTAGCCAGAGGTAGCGTTAAAGCTTACTGGAAGTTCTGAGTGCAAAAATTATTTTAACCCAGTTGATTTAAAAAGTGATTGGGAATCGAAATATTCTTTGGTCTGATGCTTTTTATGATCACTTTCGCTGGAATGACCTTGCAGACCTTGAAATTTACAGGCTAAATATGGAAACATTTTCTGTAGGAAAAAAAAAGACAATTACTAAAAATAATTGCATGTACTTCAGTGTCACATATGAAGACCAATTGGTCAAAGCAATTTCTCTTGGCTATTTGTCTTGGGACCATTAATATGTTTCAGTAGCCCCCTTCACACTGCACGTCGGACCCGGCATATTGCCAGAACATTGCCGGGTCGCCTTCTGTGTGAAAGCAGCACGTCCCGGGATTGATTCCGGCATTGGGTCGGGGACCTAGTAACATTGCCGGGTTCGACCCGGGACCAGCGCTGTTTGAACAAAAGCCAGATCTAATGCCGTGTCGAAGTGATGACGCATGTTATCGCGTGACTCTTTTACCGGCTGTTTTGAAGGAAGATCAATTTTCACGAGGGAAAAATATGTGCAAACTGTAATGAAGCAGAGATCAGTTTGTTCCTCACTTTCCGCGCTGACGCCGAGATCGTTCACTTGCTTCAGTGAAAGTATAACGTGCCTAACGTTTTCGACTCATACATTACACGTCACGCCCTGATGTCACATGTCATTACGGGATCTTTACGGGTTGTGTGTGAAAGCACGCACATATCCAGGGTAATCACTGGCAGTGTGAAAGTGAAAAATCCAGCGACCCGGGAACAATTGCCGGAACACTTTACCCCTGTATTTGCCGGAATGGCAGTGTGAAAGGGGCTAGAGTGTCTGTGGAATACTTGATTCTGATTTGTCAGAATGAGCTGCTGCCAGTTTGCTATGATTGTTTTGTATGCTTTAATAGATTATAAGATAACTAAAAAAAAACTGGTAAGACTTTAAAATATTTTACATTTTAAAATCTTAAATCTTTTATTATTTATTATAATTATTTATGTTGTAAAATGTCCATCTAGTTTGTGTTTGCTGCTTGCTCACAACTGCTGTGTTCACGGAAGCTTTGCTTTCAAATATTTCAACTCAAATCAATATTTTGTGACTAATTATTGTGGCAAGTAGCCATGTAATAAGCGGGGTAATGTACATCAAGCAGGTTGTTTTGCTGAATAAACCCCTTCCTGATCACCCTGTCAGGGATAATTCTGCAATAACAACCGCCTGGATGTACATTATCCCTTACATATAATATAATATAATAAAATATAATATGGTATAATATTGTTTTAGGCATCCTCCTGTCTCGTAAGACAAAGGAATTTGCACTATGGGGGCCTCTATACATTTGCTGAGTTACAGTGCTCTGACAGTACAGTCCATTTCTTTATGAGCATGCTTTATTGCAATTACTCCAAGAAAAGATCATGATGGCCTGCTCTCTGCTCTCTGCTCTCTGTCATCTCCATTCTCTTTTCTCTTCCCACTGGTGCTCTCTCCTCCTCTCGCTATCTTCGATGCCTGATTGAATGGCATGCCTCCATCTTTTACGACCTACAGCTACTTTTTCCAGCTCATCTGGATTGATGTTACTTGCTTTCAGGTTTAGTTTGCATACTTCTTTGTAGCGAATTACAGGCCTTCCTGCCGGCCTGGACCAAGTGGAAGGTTCACCATATAGCATATCTCTTGGGAACTCTGATCCTTCTTAGACTGTGAAGATAGAAGGCACTGAGTCTGCATTCTTGGTGAGAATATGCAGTCCATGTTTCGCTGCTATAAAGCAGTGTATTCAGTACACAGGCTTGATACACCTTAATTGTGGTGTTGATTGTCAGCATGGAGTTATCCCAGACCCTCTTTGCCAGACAGGCTATTGCTGCTGTTGCCTTTCAATCCTTGCGTTCAGCTCAACCTCAAGAGAAAGATTACTGAAGATGGTGGAGCCAAGATAGATATAATTTTCCACCACCTCAATGGTGTGATCCTCAATAAATATAATAGGAGCACAGCTGACATTCTGTCCCATTATGATTGTTTTGAGAGGGTTGATAACCAGTCCAGAATCTCTGCTAGCATGTGAAAAGCAGCTGATCAGATGTTGTAACACTTTTTCATCATGGGATAACAGGACAGCATTGTCTGCAAAGAGTCTAGAGTTAGTCTTGGCTCTGAGATGAATCAGGTTGAAAAGATTCCCATCGCTTCTGGTGTGAATGTATATGCCCTCGTCTGACTGATTGAAGGCACAATATAACACTAGAAAAGAACAAAATACCAAGGAGTGTTGGTGATAGAACACACATCCTTGTTTGACACCACTTCGAATTGGGAAGGGATCAGAATATGAGCCATCATATTGGATAGTACACTGTGTGTCTTCGTTGAAGGATACAATCATCCTTGGGAGCTTGGGTGGACACCCAATCCTCTGAAGTACTGCAAAAAAGCCATGCCCGCTAACCGAATCAAAAGCCTTTGTCAGTTCAATGAAGGCAATGAATAGTGGTCTCCTCTGCTCACAGCACTTCTGCTGCAGTTGCCTTAATGAGAAGATCACATCAATTGTTGATCTTCCTGCTCTAAATCCACACTGTGCTTCAGGATACACACGTTCTGCAAGTGATTGCAACCTGTTGAGAACTACCCGGGCAAAGGACTTCCCAACAGCACTCAGAAGTGATATCCAATGATAAGAATTGCAAGACTTTCTATCCCCTTTATTTTTATAAAGTCTGATTAGGCTTGCATTATGCATGTCTTGGGGCACTTCCTCCCAGCACTGTAACAGGAGTTCATGGAGATAGTTGAGGATAGTGCTCTTCTTGCCAGTCTTGATGACTTCCGGAAGTAAGCCATCACTTCTAGGAGTTTTACCACAAGCTAAAGAATCAATGGACTTATTGAGTTCCTCAATAGAGGGTGGAGCAATCAAGCTCTTCCATAACTGGCAGCCGATTTATGTTCTCAATCAATGCATCGGTAACTACGTTCTCTTTTGAGTAGAGTTCCCGATAATGTTCTTCCCATTATATTATAGTGAGTAAGATTAATTGTAATACTTTTATGCATCGAGCAAGCATTCAGTTGATGAAAACTCATTTATAATACTGTAAAAAAAAAAAATCTATTAATTATGGAATTCTGAAAAATATACAAAATATATTTTGGTTTCCCTTTCTAAGGGGAAATGATGTGAATAATGTGCAGTGTTCTTTGATAATACATTGTTTATGTTGGCTGGACTAAATTCTAAAACCTTACATTTAAGGGATAAATTCAGTTAAGTCTCGTCATAAGGCCATTAAGTGGATTTCCTGGATTTTATGAGCTGTAATTGAAGTTGATTGAATGGAGTATAAAGACCTGGCAGAGGGTCTTAGCACTATAGGAGTGAACCATGGTCAGTGGTGACCAGAGACTCACTGAAGTACTATTGAAATGATTATGCATGTTTGACAGCACACAGCTCAGCCAGTCGACAAAACATTGAATCAAATGATTCACATGCTCTTGTACAGATGTATATGTGGTCGGCGTGATTTTGCCAAGTAAGACATTCCCGGAACAACATATGTTGATGATCCTGGATCAACATTATTATCCAAAAATAGACTTAATAACCCAATCCCTTAACCCTAAACCTAACCCTACCCATAATTTATTCTTATAGCAGCTGAAAGGATAGCTGATTAACAAAGGTTGATTGGAATGTTGTTCTAGGATCAACAAGGATGTTGATCCAGGGACATGTTATACTTGGTGAAATCACGCTCAATATGTAAATGTAGGGTCAAGCAGGAAGTGCCATGTGATGTCTATGCATCTTTGAGACCACATAAAAGACATAAAAGGCAGAAAAAATGACTTATCTAGAAACAGTTTTGTGTCTTTAAAGAAAACAGTACACCCAATGATGGAAATTCTGTCATTATTTACTCACCTTCATGTCATACCAAACCTGTGTGAGTTCCTCAGAAGTCAGAACACAAAGAAAGAAATGCTGAAGACTGTTTTTCTTACCCTGCAGTAAAAATGAATGGAAACTAAAGCTTTCAAGCTTCAAAAAGGACATAAAAGTAGCATAAAAGTGGTCCACATGACTCAAGTGCTTTTTTCCAACTCCTCTGCAGTCATACAACATCTTTGTTTTTATGGGGCTTTTGTGTCCTGTGTTGTAGCCTGAAAGCTTCAGTCCCTGTAAAAAAAACACAGATTTAGCACAGTCCATCTTCAGTATTTTTCCCAAGAACGAAAGTCACACAGGTTTGGAACAAAAAGGTTCAAATAAAATGTTAAATAATACATTTTCTGGCAATCCTTAAAGTAGCAAACTTTCAGATATTCTTTGTACCTGCACTGTAAAAACAAAGATCATCTATGTTTTCCAGAATGTGTAACATTTGTTTCCAAATTGAAAAATGAGGTACACAAATACATATTTGCCCAGAGGGCTGCCACAAAGGCAACATTACCTAACCACATACCCATCCCTTTTCACAATGACCCTTTGTCTGACAGCATAAGTACACTAACCCCAAACCTAAAGATGGATAGTCTTTTTCACCATGTTCATTGCATTACTGAGATTATTAGCTCTGTTGTCTGTGTCTTTCCCCTTTTTTTTTTTTTTTTTTTACCATTATAGCACCTCTTATTGCTCCCTGTGTCCTCTTCAGTGGGAATTATGAGAGCTATATGTTTACCTACACTGTATGGCCCTGACCTGCTCTCTTTATAAGACAGGGTCTAATATTAGACACTAGCACTCTGAGCTGAAACTGGCCTGGAGAGCTTTTTAACTTATCTGACATCAACTTTAGTAAATAGTCCTGCATTAAGAAAAAAATAAACTTCAAGCGCTTCTAGCTATTTGGCTTTTACCTTAAAATAAATAAATTTCTATTTTCTGAAGATAAATAATGCATGTATACTGTCAGGTGCAAATGGTGGAACCTCCCTCTTTCTCGTCCATTACATTTGTTTTTATTTTTTGACTTTCAGAAGCCCGCTTCAGTACCAGATCATTTATTTCCCTTTTTTATGAGATGTATCAGATGTGTTAACATCTCGGAAATCATATTTTCCTTGTACATTTTGAGATATTGTAGGAGTTCACTGTACAGTGTTAAGTTCACTGCACTATGAAAACATAATACAAGTCAATTTATTCAAAATATACAGAAATATATTATATTTAAAACATTAATTCCTATTTTTGTTCATATAATTGGGAGACTACATAGAACATTTAAGTATAACACCAGTAAAGTAAAAACTTTTTTTATAGAAATATTAATAAACATAATTCTTTCTATCTAAGGGCAAATCATATGCATAATGTTCAATATTCTTTTAGAATCCATTGTTTAAGTAGTCTGGACTAAATTTCTAAGATATATACATAGATAATACATTTTAAGAGATAAAGAGATACCATTACAAACATCTTGTCAGTCTGATTTAAAAAAAAAATTAATTGCATATTTCAGAACAGATTGTAAAACCTATAACAAAGAGGCTGTTACTGAAGGATGGAGCGGTTAACAACAATATTTGACCTGATATTTGACACAGTCCCAGTGTTGTTCATTTCACATGCCAAGGGGATGCTTCTGAAAGGCGCAGCAGATAAATAAATACATAAAAATGAAAAATACATGTAAAAAAAAAAAATCCTGTTAATTCTAATCATCAGAGAGACTACGGAAAATAATCATGGGGGGCTAAATTTAGTAATTTTTTGTTGTTGATTTTGGCATAAAAGTTAACTAGCATTATAATCAAGTTTTACAATAACTATAAAAAAATTATTAGTATTTTTAGTAAATGATTAGTATAAGCATATAGATAGATAGCTATTTCTTATAGATATACTTCCTTTAAATAATTTAGCAGAAATTATAATGTAGCACTTTATGTACTTTCATAACTTTAATATTACTTTATGTACTATAAATAACCTTTAGTATATTTTTAGTAATTTGCCTAGGTTTGACTGACATTGTAAACAGTTCTGTATGTTAATTTGAGTATTTATTTTCTGGGTGGAAGCCAGGTGAGGGAGCTTAGGCATCGTCTAGCTGACAGATTTCACCAGTTTTACAACAACATCTGGCATATTAACTGCCTCAGGGAAACAGTCAGCAAAGACTCCTGACACCTTAAAGGAGCTGTCACACTTTTGTATTAAAATGTAAGAAACTCAGCTAAAGCCATTTTGTTCATCTATTTCATTGCATTCAATTTATAAATGCAACCAAATAAATTACTTTGAAAATAATTAACGTACCCAACTCCACACAAGTTTAGTTGTTTTGCCTTGCCTCCACTTTCATTCTCCCTTTCTGCTTTGGAGTTTGACCCAATTTCTTTGCTTTTGATGTTTGTTAGTTTTTTTCCTGGAGAAGGGTGTGCGTGAGATAGAGCAAACTTCATTATTGTCACACACCTGGACTCATTTAGTGTTTTTGCCCCAGTGACCCAGTTTCTGTCTTCCGTGATTAGTTCCCAGGTGTGTCAATTCTATTCCTCATGTGTTCCATGTCCCTGTTAATTTAGTTATTCCATCCACCTGTGTTTCCCCATTATCCTTTGTACTTAAGCCTTGTCCTTTCAGTTCTGTTTGGTCGGGTCTTCAATTGCCATTTGCTACTTACGTGTGTCTACCTCTGTGCTCCATGTTGGATATCCCCTGTGTTGGATATATTAAAAACCTTATTCCGTTTATCCTCGACTCCGTATTCCTTCAGGCAGCGTAAATCCGTGACAGAAGACCCGACCTCAAAAGAGAAAATAGAAAACTGCGTGTTCTTCCCTCCGTTTTGCTTTTGTTTTTTCACAGTCTTTTCTTTTCTTAGTGTCTATGGATCCCCTCTATCGTCCCGAATTCCTCATCCTCCTGCTGAAGCAGGAAGGACGTTCTCTCGAGGACCATACCAAACAGTTTTTCCTATTAGCTAATGCCACCAGCTACCCGGACGGCGCGCTCTGCACCTTCTACAACACCAGCCTGAACTCCAAATGCAGAGCGTTGTCGTCCGAAGATGGTCCTCGAGAGGATTTCGCCGCATTCGTGGAGTGGACTCTGGCGAGAAATGGCTCATCTCTCACCATCTGCCCCATAGAGGACCTCGCCAGCCCCACTCCCGACCCAGAGACCAGCCAGCCACCATCTCGCTACACGGAGCCAGAGCCCACCGCAGCCGCAGAGCCCGAGCCATTCACCGACAGGGAACAGGATCTCGAGAGCGCGACTGACCAGGTGTGTGAGCCGGCCACACCGTGCATCGTGGGAGTCCTCGTGGAGATCGAGGGCGTGGAGGAAAGCCCTGCCCACACTCCTGCGACTGAGGGTGAGCTGTATGCATTCTCTGAAGATCATATGGAGCAAGTTCTGGATCTGATGGACTGGTCTATGGAGGTAATCCCTAATTTTCCTGTTTCCCTGCTGGTTCCGTCCAGCCCTGATTCCCCTGTATACCCTCTCAGTCTCCCACTCCTACCTCCTCCAGTCATTTCCTCTGCTCCTTTTCCGCTGGTTCCGCCCAGCCCTGAGTTTTCTGTTTCTCCGCTGGTTCCGCCCAGCCCTGAGTTTTCTGTTTCTCCGCTGGTTCCGCCCAGCCCTGAGTTTTCTGTTTCTCCGCTGGTTCCGCCCAGCCCTGAGTTTCCTGTGTCTCCGCTGGTTCCGCCCAGCCCTGAGTTTCCTGTGTCTCCGCTGGTTCCGCCCAGCCCTGAGTTTTCTGTTTCTCCGCTGGTTACGCCCAGCCCTGAGTTTTCTGTTTCTCCGCTGGTTACGCCCAGCCCTGAGTTTTCTGTTTCTCCGCTGGTTACGCCCAGCCCTGAGTTTTCTGTTTCTCCGCTGGTTACGCCCAGCCCTGAGTTTTCTGTTTCTCCGCTGGTTACGCCCAGCCCTGAATTTTCTGTGTCTCCGCTGGTTCCGCCCAGCTCTGAATCTTCTGTGTCTCCGCTGGTTCCGCCCAGCTCTGAATCTTCTGTGTCTCCGCTGGTTCCGCCCAGCTCTGAATCTTCTGTGTCTCCGCTGGTTCCGCCCAGCTCTGAATCTTCTGTGTCTCCGCTGGTTCCACCCAGCTCTGAATCTTCTGTGTCTCCGCTGGTTCCGCCCAGCCATGATTTTTCTGTTTCACCGCTGGTTCCGCCCAGCCCTGAATCTTCTGTGTCTCCTGTATTCCCTCCCAGCCTCCCTCTCCCGCCTCCTCCCAAACCTGCTGGTCCCTCTACTCCTCTTTCGCTGGTTCCGTCCAGTCCTGATCCTCCTGTCCTTCCTCCCACCCTTCTCCTCTCTCCTCCTCCTAGACCAGCCAGTTCCTCGTCATCCCTGCTGGTGCCAGCCAGTCCCGCAGCTCACCCTCAGTCCGCGCCATCGGGGCGCGGTGGTTCGCCGCTGGACTGCCAGTCTCCAGCTCCGCCTTGGCGTGTTAAGGCCCTGTCTCCGCCTCCAGCCTCCGAGCCCTGGACTCCTCCTCGGTCCTTCGACCCAGCGGCTCCGCCTTGGCTCTTAGCTCCCTCGTCTCCACCATGGCCTGTCATCCCACCTGCTCCACCGGGCTCCCTCGTCCCTCCGGCTCCACCTTGGTCAGTCGTCGACCATCCGCCGCCTCGGGACTCCACTCCTCTGGTTCCACCTCGTCACTCCATCCCTCCGGCTCTGTCAGGCTCCTCCTTCCCTCTGGTTCCACCTCCATCCTCGGTCGCTCCGGCTCCACATCGGTCTGCCAGGACCCTGCCTCCGCCTTGGTCGCCTGAGCCTTCAGCTCCACCTAGGCCCTCCGGATCCTCGACGTCACCCTGGCTCTGCGGCTGTGCTGCTCCATCTTGGGCTCCTCACCCACCGGTGCAGTCTCCGCCTGTCGGCCCCCTGGTGTCGTCGACCCTTCCTTCACCATGGCTCCTCCCGCCGTCGACTCCACCTTGGATCTCCGTCCTGGCTGGTCTCTGGTGGACCATCTGGCTCCTCCTGCTCCTGTCTCCTCCCTGGCTCCTCCCTCCGTCGTCTCCTCCCTGGCTCCTCCTTCTGTGGTCCCTGTCTGCTGGCCCCCTCCTGGGAGTCCGTCCTCCACCGGAACCTCCTCCCAAGTTCCCACCCACGCCTCCCTCTGTTGTTTCTACGGTGCGAGGACGCACCTACCGGGAGGGGGGAGTACTGTCACACACCTGGACTCATTTAGTGTTTTTGCCCCAGTGACCCAGTTTCTGTCTTCCGTGATTAGTTCCCAGGTGTGTCAATTCTATTCCTCATGTGTTCCATGTCCCTGTTAATTTAGTTATTCCATCCACCTGTGTTTCCCCATTATCCTTTGTACTTAAGCCTTGTCCTTTCAGTTCTGTTTGGTCGGGTCTTCAATTGCCATTTGCTACTTACGTGTGTCTACCTCTGTGCTCCATGTTGGATATCCCCTGTGTTGGATATATTAAAAACCTTATTCCGTTTATCCTCGACTCCGTATTCCTTCAGGCAGCGTAAAACCGTGACAATTATACTGTAGCTATCACTAACATGCATGTAGTTTATATAGTAGAATTTTTAAAGCTATAACACCAAACCACACATCACAGATTCATAATGTAATGGATCACATGAATTCTCCTGTTTTTCTATTCAGCCTACTACATACTGCGCTGGAGAAGCTACTTTCAAAAGTGTAGCTTATTTTTGCACATTCAAAAACAATGGAAGGGCATTACGAGAACGAATAATCAACAATCAGGGTGCCAGTATCATGTATACGAAATAGAACATAATTGCATAATTGCATAACCAAGTCAAAAACTTTGAGGAATAGACGTTTCAACAGAATTAATTGGAAATATAAATATTTTGCAACATTATAGATTTTATATATTATAGATAGTTTTATATATTTTATAGATAGTTTTTATAAAATGTTTTTTTTTATTTTTATAAATGTTTATGTACATGTTTTGTAACATTATTACTTTTCCTTTTGATCAAGTTAATTTGTCATTGCTGAATGAAAGTATTATAAAAAAAAAAAAAAAAAAAATGAATAAAATCTTGCTTATCCCAAACTTTTGAATTGTAGTGAATAACAGTTTCCAGCAAAATATTAAGCAGCACAATTTTTTTCAATATTGGTAATAATAAGAACAGTTACTTCCATATCAGATCAGCATATTTAAAAGATTTCTGAATTAACGTGGCACTGAAAACTGCAGTAATTCAGCTTTGCCATCACAGGAATTAATTACACTTTTAAAAGTATTCAAATAGAAAACACGTTTAAAGTGTTATGACATTTCACTTTTTATTAGGCTACTGTTTTAACTGTATTTTTTGATCGAATAAGGCTTGGTGACCATAAGAAACTTCTTTCAAAAACATTACATAGTATCTTAATTATTCCAAACTGTATGATAGTCTATGATATTCTATATCCACTGAAGATGAGAAGCAATCTGTCACATTATGCGTGTCTGTACTATGTTTGCTTCTAAAAATGATCAAATATTGGTTTGATTCTACAATGTGTGGATGATTAACCTTGCCGTTACATTAATGTACAACGGAAGTACACATCTACTCTCATATCTCAACTATCAGTTTATCTCAGCACTGTTTGACATTCTGTCAGGGATATCATCCTCATGTCATTCACACAGGCCAAATAATTCATCTGCCTCAGAATCTTCACGGTATGTTTTGACAAAGCTCAATCGTGACTGCATGTGGCTTTTCTTGAGGAGTGGCTTTTATTTTCTTGCAACCCTCCCATACAAGCCACATTTGTGGAGAATTTGTGATTTTGATATCACATGCACACAATGACCACTCTTTGTCATAATATCCTGCAGCTGCTTCAGAGTTGCTGTAGGTCTCTTGGTAGCCTCTCTGACCAGTTTCCTCCTGGCTCTTTCATCCAGTTTGACTTCTGCCACCATCTCTCTCTGTCTCATTCTTTTCATTTCCCTAAGTGGTATGATGAGGTGGCGGCTGCTGTCAGGATCAGCACTCCCATGTAAATGATGAACAACTTAAACCCTCAACCCCCACAAACACTCTCCCTTCATTCAAAGCCACCCTCGCACTCTTTTTGCCGACACACACACACACAAGAATGCCTGCAGTCGCCTACTTAAATATTTGATGCGGTTGTTGAGGCAGGTTCTGTGGTACAGCGCAGCCTCACACCACAGATGTAATATTCATAACGCAGACTCTGCTAATGACAGTCAGGGCCTTTGAAGTGATGGAGAGACCCAGTACAGAGTGTGAGAAAATGCTTCTTTTGAAAAAGAGAGAGAGGAGGAGGATGAGGAATGCGGGTGACAAGGGATAAACATCCCTGTAGCATTACAGCGTGAGTTGAGAGTGTATTTTTTTAATCTTAAATGCAAAAGCTGAGCTTTAATGCAAGAACTCCTCTGCGTGATCTTATTAAATGAACACACAGAATTTACACATACTTTTCAAGGCACAGACTAGCACAGCACTCACAATAGTTGTAAACCATTTATCACATGATTGACGATTGATTGTTGCATCTCATGCACAGATGACATGCATGAAGAAAGACATGATCCAATTGCAATGCTAGGTAGAGAATTAATATTTAAGATATTATTTTAAACATTAAATGTTTTGTCTTGACTATTAATGTATTCAAAAATACATATAAAACATAATAATAATTATACAATCCACCTTGAACCCGCCTTTTCTATTACTTTTTTTATGGTTGAATTTACCTTTTCTATTATTATTATTATTATTTTTATTTTTTATATGGTTTTTAATTTATGAATACAATTCTGAATTTACTTCTTCTTTGCTTTCTTTGGTTAGTTCAGGTTGAACCTAATTTAAGTTAAAAATGTAATAATTTGTGATAATTATGAAAAATATTTTTTACACAGATTTTTTATTAATAAGATTGTTTGTATACACAGGTATTTTTACTTGATGTTTATACCACATTTCGTTATTGGCATCTATGATTCCATGAAGAATGACTATCCATGGAACCTTTGCATTGCATGAAATAACATTTTCCCCAGACATATCATTTGGTGTTGAGGCCAAATAATTGTCTCATCTGCCTCAGAATCTTCATGGTATGTTTTGTCACAGCTCAGTCGTCACTGCATGTGGCTTTTCTTGAGGAGTGGCTTTTATTTTCTTGCAACCATCCCATACAAGCCACATTTGTGGAGAATTTGTATTGCACACAATGACCACTCTTTGTCATAATTTCGCTTTAGGTCTCTTGGTAGCCTCTCTGACCAGTTTCCTCCTGGCTCTTTCATCCAGTTTGGAGGGACGTCCTGATCCGGTGAGGGTCTGCGTTGTACCAAATACCTTCCACTTCTTAATAATAGATTTCACTTTGCCTCTAGGCATTGATAAATCCATGTAATTAAAAATTATTGGACCCACTTTATATTAAGTGGCCTTAACTACTATGTACTTCCATTTTAATTAATAATTTAGTACAATGTACTTATTGTGTACATACATGTTTTTCCATTGTACTTATATTTAAAAAAAAACTACATGTAATTACATCTGTATTTAATTTCTGTAATTACATTTATAATTACACTGTTGACCCATACTTTACACCTTAACCCACCCATAAACTTACCCATACCTCCAACCCTCTCCCTAACCTTACCCCTATCCCACCTCAATAGCAGCAAAAGTGTTTTACAATACAATATGAATACAATAAGTACATTGTACTTATTTTTTTATGTAAGTACATAGTAGTTAAGGCCACCTAATATAAAGTGGGACCAAATTATTATTATGTTTTTATTTTTATAAACTGACTGACTGCCTGTCCACAACTTTAACCCAAAGATCTTATGACAGTGCATTGCCTCCCATAGTTGATTGCTTGCTTCAGCTGCAGTGCAAGGATTGATGTTTCAGGAAAGCTCTTTTCATGCTGAGCTAATCAAAATGACCACAAATGATCACAGATGATTTGCTACACCTGATTGAGTTTAGTCATAAACTAAATTTTTGGAGTAATTTTTAGTCCTTGTTCCGTTTTATTTCTAACATGTTGGTATTATATCTTTCACTTGAATGTAATAAGTTGCACTGAGTAAATACAGTTGGAAAAATAAAAACCATGTCTGTCTTAATTTTAGGCTGCAAAGCAACGAAGCTGTGTGTGTGTGTGTGTGTGTGTGTGTGTGTGTGTGTGTGTGTGTGTGTGTGTGTGTGTGTGTGTGTGTGTGTGTGTGTGTGTGTGTGTGTGCGTGCGTGTGTGTGTGTGTGTGTGTGTGTGTGTTTTGACCCATATTAAAAAATTTTAACAAATAATACTTAGACCATTTTACCCACCTATGGCACATGCATAATGTGTTGAACCAACACAAAAGTCTCACAATGGATAGAATAATAAAAAAAAACTGTTCTTGAACAAAGGAAACTATAGGATCTCCCCATAATACATCATTGAGGCAGAGATGGAAGAGAGTTTACGCTTTTGTGGTGGTCTCCAATGGCCAACTGTACAACACCCTTTTATCTTTATGTCTTTCTCTGAAGTTGAAAAAGCCAAGAAATCTACTGGGCTCTTGCTGCCTATCTCTCTCTCTCTTTCTACATTCAGCTCTTATCTGTGTCTCAGAAACGTTTTATTGAGAAGTGAATGAAATCTAACCTATGCATCTTGGTGGAAATAAATAGTGCAGAATATGGTTAAGAATGCCTGCTTATCATCAAAGATAATTTTCTGGGATCTCTGGATGTATAACCACACTCACGCTGGAAGCGGCAGCAGGCCATTAAATATATAAGCCTTGCAACACATTCTTAGGGTACAGACCTACTGTTTATTGATGTTTTCTCTCTGCATTACCGGCATTCTTGACATATTTGTATCAGTATTTGTTTTAATAGCCTCATACCTATTATGGTAGTTGATAAAGTCATTTTGCCGATAACTCAGTTTTTGCAATGCAGCTGTAACCAAATCATTTGTAGTTAAAGAGGCCTATTGAATGTGGAATGATTTTAAAATAGACAGGGCAATTTCGAGTTTCTCAAGGTGATTATTGTAGATCCTTGAGCAAGTAATCAGTAAATCATAATGCAATAAATCAGAATAATTGCTTTGTGAAAACATCAATACATGGCCAAGATTTCATTTTGTATTAAGTATAATGTAGTTTGCGGCTTTCCTGGTGTGCCATATCGAAAGAAAAAAAAACATGAAACGCATGGAAGATATGTACATAGTGCTGCTTTGTTTGCTCTGTTTGTTCTTTTGTGTGTGTTTTGGTTGAGTTTGTGTGTATGAGTAAGACAGAATCTTTTGTTCTGAGTGTTTTTCTCTCTGGGTCCCTCTAGGAGAGGAGAGAGGTTTGTGCAGTGCGGGAGACAAAGGAGACAAAGAGGCTGACTGCAGTGCTTTCTCTCCAGAATTGCACATTATAGTGAAAGCTAGGAAATGTTTGCTGAAACATATGTATGGGACAATATATGCTCATTGTCACAAAATAAACACTAATACACAGAAAAAAAAGGTATAGCAAAAAGATGAATACTGCAACCATTTTAATATACTTAATTTGTAAAGACAATTAAATGGAAAATGTATTTTTGCATTACTTTTTGTTAGGTAACACGTTTAACTAACAATATACAATGTTTTCCTCGATCTTAAGTTCTCACTTTTTTTTCTTTGTTTGCATGTTCCAGAATGGATTTCTTTTTAAAATAAATAAATAAATAGATAAATAGTTGAATAATTCACTCGACCAATTCGTTCAAAAACATTGTTTCATTCAGTAACAAAACACCACTACTGTGTAAGTGATGGACAAATCAAATCATTTTATTGGTTTGATCTTTGAATCTCATTCAGCAAATCTTTTTTCAAGTCAATTTGTTTATGTATAGGCTGAGATTAAATAAAATGTTATATTTTGCTACCAAAAGCATGTTCACATGCATAATTATAATATTCTGTATTATAAATATTCTGAATTAGGAAATATTTAAAATTCAGCAAAAGATAAATGATATAATTGTTTTTTTTGTTTGTTTTTTTTTTAAACAGAACCACGTCTTCTAAGTTGAGTAACACAAAGTAAACGAGTAATTCATGAATGACCCTTTACTGTATCTTGTTCTCAGAAATGCTTAATTCTGCCATGGCTTTGTTTGGAACTATTTTCATTGGTGGAAAGTGAGACAGACAAAAGTAACCTAGAATATTTAGTCTGAATGTAAGTTAGGATACACACTATTGACTTCTTGTTTATTTACAGTAACTGTCGCATAAAAGGGGGTGGTGTTAGCGCAGTGGATAAGACACAAGTCTGTGGTGTGGGAGACCCAGGTTCGAATCCACTGTGAGACACAAATGTGTCCCTGAGCAAGACACTTAACCCCTAGTTGCTCCAGAGGAGTGCGACCTCTGATATATATAGCAATTGTAAGTCGCTTTGGACAAAAGCTAAATGAATAAATGTAAATAAAAGCAGCATCACACTCAAAATGATGCTGTTTAGGGAGCATCAGCACGGCTGTGATTACCTGCCTGTTATCAGCCATTCTGAACCACTGGAGTTCTGATATCTTCAGTTCTTTAATCTGCGGTAACCTCTCATGGAATCTTTGACCGCCGCTCTGTTGTCTGTTAAACAGAGTTTTCCTTGATTTGAAGTAGAAGCAGGGCTAATTGGGATGTGGGCAACAGCCTGTGACATCTCTACTCATTAGCAGTCGCACTGAAGGCAATACCAACTAGGTCAGAGAGTTCCCTCACTGCAGTACACAGGCAGTGAATAGCTTATCAGCTCTGAGACTACACACACCTCTCTTCAAGCATCACTCTCTCCAGTGATTAGAGCCCCAGTAACCTGAAATACATTATATGTCTTGTGGGCACACCCTCGATCAACCTCTACTAAAGTAGCCCCTCTCTGGAGGAATCCAAGGGCCCATTTGTGGGCCTTTTAAAGCTAAAGCAGAAGTATTCTTCAAGTGCATAAACGCGTTCTTACAGTGTAAGAAAATGTATCTCTAATGCTCATTTCCATCGGCGCTATTGCTAAATGGCAGGAAACATGTTTCAATTGTTATTTTAAACAGGGTTTTTATGTTGTTGTTGTTTTATTTTTGCAAATTTAATGAACTTCAGGAAAGCATCATTTGAGATTTGTCAAAACCTGAAGTAGCTGGGGGGTTTGACAATGATTATCTCACCAGGGCTATGGTTTATTTATAAAAATATATGAGAACATTTTAAAGATTCATGTTGGTGGTAATAAGGCTTTTTGAAATATGCAAAATACTCACATATTAATTATATGTACTGTACGTTTCTCCTGTTCCATGTGTATGATGGAAGAAGAAGCTGCGGAAAAAACAGATGTAGACTTGCACAAAAAAGAAAAACTTGTCGCTGACATGACCAACTGCTCTGTCTACCTTGGGGATGTTATACTGAAGGTGAGATACATGAACAACCACTTTAACAGTGCTTTTACACTGGTGTTTTCAGAGAACTTGCTAGCCTTTGATTAGCCAGAGGCTAATAAGTATTGATGGGAAAGACTCTGTTTTTCTAACAGAGCATTTGGGATCTCATTAATAATTAGCTGTTTCGCTCACAAGGATGTACACAGTGAAATAAAAATTCTGTTATTGTTTACTCATGCCATTCAGTATTACGTTTAGTCAGCATAATGCAGCAGGAGTAAGAAATTTCTCCTTTTGTTCTCCACAGAAGAAATAAAGAAAGTCGTATTGGTTTGGAACGCTATGACGATGAATAAATTATGAGACACTGTTCCGTTTAAAATTTCCCAGTGTTTGAGCTTTTGCTAGGCTTGTCATAAGTGTATACAATCCAACTTTCCTTCATATGTTCTCTGATAAACACATTTATTTTCTGAGAGTAGTAATCAGAGGTGAGCCAATGCAGAGGATGTCTTCAAAGAGGGATGTAATCTGGGAGCCATCTGTGTCTGTCACAGCTTCATCAGAGCAGGACACTCAACTTTCTTGCCTTTTCTCTTTCTCTTTCTCAGAGGTCTGAAAAAACTATACCTGGCTTGTTCTGTTCTATATATATATATAAATCCCCCCCTTTGTGCAGTTTTCTTCTTCATCATCATCATCTTTATTTTTCTTCTGGTCACGGTAAGCATTTTATTTGGAAATGTAATTGAACAAGATGTGAATGAGAAAATGGACAAGAAGTGTCACTGCAGAAAAGCATGAGAACAAAAGAATAATGGAAAGGAAAAAGTAAAAGAGATGCTCTTGGAAAGTATGAAAGCGAGTGCTATGTGGCAGTGTCCCACATGATGAGTGCTCCACTTATCTCTGCTAATGAGCAGGTTGTGTGAGTGACGTTTGCTCTAGTTGTCAGAATCTGGAGGCATGTCTTCCACAAGTGATTATTAATTTACAAGTCAACATGTTAACTCAACGGTAGCAGCTTCTTGATGAATTGAGACTGAAGTGTTGAATGCCTGGGTGAATTCTTGAGAACTCTTTAAACAGCTTTGAACTCCATCTAACCTAACCTAAGAACTGTTGAAGTTTTGTTGTTCAGGATCTAAGAAGGCATAGGGGAATAGGCATAGAAAGGTAGAGAATATATCAGCCATCGGAAAACTCAAACACAACAACAAAGTAAAGTGAAATGCTATAGGGCCCTAAAAACACAATACAGCTCTGCAGATATAAAATTAAAAAAAAATGCGAACCACCTTTACAGTTACAATTAAAGTTGTAATTTTGATTGGTTTATAGAAAAAAGAAACATCACATAGAAGTAGAACAGAATTTGATCCTCTTTTGTCCTCTTGCATGCTAACGAAAAGCTTAAAAGAAAAAAAAACACATCAAATTCACGATTAACACATTTTACACTTGTATTTATAATTGCTAGGTTATTTTCAAAAGTAGATTTTTTTTTTTTCTATTTCTAGTCTCTCAGGGTATCAAATGAGCCTTGAAACCAATATGGAATAAACCAGATTAACATAATAATTTGATGATGGTCTCAGGGAATAACGGGAACAATGAAAATGAGTGTTGATGGTCCAATCAACAGTCCTGTTTTCAGCTGGTGAGGAACCGTGTGTTGTGATGAGCACATTTACTAGGTCATGGTGTTGACTCAAAGCCCTTCGGTTCTCTCAGCGCCAGACGAATCCTGTCTGGCCTCTCTCCCACACTGAGAGCACATATGCTCAACATGTGATGATAAAACTGACCTTAGAAAGTGGTGAGGTTAAACTTCTTATGCTCCATAGAGATAAGCAAAACATAAAGACAAGTCTATTATTAGATTAGGCAGAAAGTTGGAGTTGAAGCTTTGTTTGGGCTTTTTTGGAATGTGTCAGTTAGTAAGTTTACTCTTGTTGGACATAGTGTCTGGAGAAATCTACATCTGCCATCTAACGTAATATAATTGAATATTAGCATGCATTTTGCAAAATATATATATATATATATATATATATATATATATATATATATATATATATATATATATATATATATATATATATATATTAAAAAATTCTAGAATTCTAAACACAGAGTTCCAACATCAACCAGCAGGGGTTAAGCGGGCCATCCTAAACAGCCGAACCTTGACCCCTACGGTTTCAGAAACCTATTTTGTCATGGCTTTCTCTGCACCCCTTTTTCCCACCCCATTCATGGCCGTCCTCTCTCATTCACTCATCCCTGTGGTGGCCATGGCAGCAGCCTTCCTTCTCTTTCTGTGGCTTTACTTTCATTTCACTACACCTTATAATGTTTATTTTGGTTGAGTAACAGCTCAAGTGATGCTGCAGGCAGAAGGTGACCCCTCTTCAGTGCTTTTTTTGTCATTTTTTACAGTCACCCTGTCCTCAAGTCTAATGTGTTTGTCCTTCGACCCACCCCTCTAAACATTTCCTTTTTAAGAGGTAAGGTGCTCCTGGATCCTATTTTATGCATGCACAAACATACCTACTGTACATGCCTAGTTAAAGGAATATTTCACTCGAAAATACCTCATGCTGTTAAAAACCTTTATGACTGCCTTTATTTTATTTTATTTTAAACTATATACAGCTCTCAAATATGATTGTTCAATATGATGCGTTTGGTGCATAAGAGATGACATTTGATGTTATTAACTGTTATTGACTGACTAGGGGCAGCTGTGGCCTAATGGTTAGAAAGGTGGACTTGTAACCTGAAGGTCGCAGGTGCCGGCAGGAGTTGTAGGTGGAGGGAGAAAATGAACAGCGCTCTCTTCCACCCTCAATACCCATGGATGAAGTGCCTTTAAGCAAGGCACTGACCTCACACAATTGCTCCCCGGGCGCTGGAAAAAATAGTTGCCCACTGGTCTGGGTCTGTGTTCATGGGTGTGTGTGTGTGTGTTCCCTGCTCCCTCCTATGTGTGTGCACTTGGATGGGTTAAATGCAGAGCACCAATTCCGAGTATGGGTTGCTATACTTGGCAAATGTCACGACTTAAATTTAAACTTGGAGAATAAAACCTTAAATGTATATAAGGGATTACACTGTAAGAAAAAATCTGTAGAAAAACTGATAATGTCCTGGCTGATATTTACCAGTACATTTTCCGTTAAATTTACGGAACCCTAAAATACACCACATTCAAAATACATAATCAACATATTCAAAATACGGGTAAAATATGGAATTAACAGTATACTGGGTCATATTTTTACAAATTTTTCTTAGTGTAGTTATTATAATAAAGCAGCTGATTCAAAGTATTACAATTTAGGATATTATTCTGAAACCATGTGTGCACTGCAGATATATGATGTATCATCTCACTGGTTTGCAACACACTAACCCTCATAGAGCAACTTATGTCAGTATCAGTAGCCTATAAATATTATCTCACATTCAGATACCTAGCTGTCTGGAGACCTTGCCCTGAATCCCAACAAGCTGAACGTTTAGCTACATACTGTATATCGCATTTTCAATATTCTTATGCTTATAAATGTCAACGTCTACCTATAGACTGCTCTTACCTGATCATCTGTTGATACAGAACATGGGTTAAGCCTCTTTACTTGATTGCCACCTCCTGAAAATGATCCCTAAAATCTGCTTGTGCTTCTATTACACACTACAGTGACTTTTCTTCCATCACCTACACTTGAAGACACATGTTTTCATGTGATAAGCGAAACAAACATTCCCTAAAGTAATTTTATCTAAATGACATTCCCAACATAATACCAGTATTACCTTCTGCTGAACATATGACTGTGTCAATCTCACAATACTTGTCTTATAGTAACCATGGGGCACCAGAATGCTACTGACCTCTGATCTGTGCAATATATCTCCCATATGTCGACTTGAGGGGGCAGTATATGGGGCTGTTCAGGCAAGCTTCAACCCTCAGGGCTTCAGGGCCTGCACTGGTTGTCATTATAGACTATGAGATCCAGCAGTTGCCCTGGATGTATATGCATTTATATTGGCAGTACAGACATAAAAAGACAACTGAATGTATCATCTACATTGCCAATATAGAGACCACATCTTTTTACCCAACTGAAGTAGGTCGTTTTATTACTGTGGGTAGAGGATTTCTAAGTAATCCAAACTTTTCATATTGTCTTTTTCAGTCATTGGATTCATAAATGTGGCTGGATGAGTAGGTTCAATGTTGGTGGGTTTGATAAATGAAAAGGTTTGTGTTTAAAAAAAAAAAAAAAAAAAACATTGGGCATGGTGTGTATCAGTATTTGCATTATTTGCAATGCAAATATTTCTCCCTCTCTTTGTCTCTCTTTGTTGGAATGTTGGAAGACAATGTAACACATCTCTACTGACACTGTTGTGATTGTTTAAAGCTTGGAATTTTTCAAATTTTCTAAACAATTAACAGTTTTAGAGGGAATCATTTTCATCTTTAATACTAAAACAATATGTTTAGGCCCTATCGCACAAAGGACAATAACTATAACAATAATGATAAAGTTTTAAAAATTGTTCTAATTCTATAAAAATAGTCCACACCACAGCTATAACAATAATGACACAGAGAAACGATATTCTTGGAATGCATTTCAGAACAATTTTCTCCAGCTGATAAACAATAAAAACATCAACAGCCAATCAGAATCCATCCTGCTTTAAAGAATTCAAGCATTTAAGGTGGCAGATAACATAGGGCAACTGCAGGTGTGTGCTTATAATAAACATAACAAAATGATGTGTTGGTGTGGACACCGGTATAGTTATTGTTTTTGGTGTGAACAGGCCTCAACAGCTAAATAAATAAAATAAATGGCCACATTGTGTTTAAAATGTAAAATATGGAATTTTCTGCTTTCCATTTTTAATACTAAATCAGTATGAGCTAAAATAAACAAAATAAATGGCTGCAGTGTGTCTAAAATGTAAATGATTAGATATGACCCTGAATAAATAAATTATATTGTTCAAATATTATTTGAGTTGTTTGATTCAATCAATTTCCCTTACAGTATAAAAAGAAAAAGTTAATTCTGGTGCTTGAAATTTTGTGGAGACAAGCAGCTGGACCAAAGGACAGCCAAATTGCTGACTGGAGACCTTTATTACCTTCTCAGCTCAGCTGTCACTGATTAAAAAGGGAAATGGAGCTTCATGTCTCTGAGTGCTGAGGATTTGCTGAAGAGGGCATCTCAGGCTTTAGATGCTGTGAAGGTTAATGCAAAAACGCTAATAGCAGAACTAAACAATCTGTGTCTGTCTTTATGCAAACTGTCATTACCCAGGTTCATTTAAGAGACCTCTTGCCAGTTAGGTTCAGAACTGCTTTTTTCATCATGTGATTATTTTTCTTCTTCTGATTTGCCACTGACTCAAGAGGATACTAATAATAATAATAAATGGTCATATAACCTGTGTACCATCTCAGTATGCATCAAAGCATGTGCCAGAGACTGTGTTTATGCATTCATGCCCAAATGCATGCTTTATCTTGATTATTTTTTATCTTTCTGCACCACAAATTGATTTGCGTAATGTCTTAGTGTTTATATTATATTTTCATGCACTGAGCTTAGGTGTCTTTTGTATCAGATTTACACATTCAACCTTGTGGCGTACGAAATTACCTATATTATTCAAAGGCACAAAATGAAAAAATATTGTACCAGGCACCGAGGGTAGACAATGACAAGTTACTCCAGTGACTGCAATGAAGAGAGGTGAGCAATTAAACAATTAGATACTGTAGATATAGGAGATTATGTGCTAATTTAATGGATGGCCATTAGGACCTTAGGCTCCTCACATTAAATATATATTCCATTTCCATTTCAGATTAAGTTCATAATAACAATAATCTTGCTCTGGGTAAGCTTTGAATACAAGAAATGAAAATCTCATCAATTATCACCTCTATAAAAGCTAATTTAAAAACATGATATTGTTGTTTCCTATAGTGATTTGAGGAATTGAATCTTAACTTGCAGAAGCAATGATTACTAATATTAATAAGCTTGATGTTTTCTACTGTATTAGAGCCTTTAATATTTAAAATTTCAAATACTTGAATATGTAGTGAATGTGATAAATGATTTAGCATGTCGAACAGCATTAAAAACAAATTACAGTAAGCCTATGAACCGTTTAATGTTAATTATCTTATAGGTTAACTGATGATAGATAATTTACTGTTTAGAAACTATACCATTTTTCACATTATTTATAATGTTATATTAAGGTTCAGTGACAAATAGGAATGGCAGAGATGATGAAAAGGTGAAATCTTTTACAAATCGAGTCATTTGTGAATTTAATTGCTTCAAACAGCATTTGTGTTCATGCTGGTTTCACACATTTTTTATAAATCTTTAACAGAATATTTACATTTAATGACTCTTGAAATGTCAAGTGATTAAATCAATCATAAAGAAATACATTTTGCTTGATACACCTTAACCCCCCCCCCCCCCCCCCAAAAAAAAAACCTTTTCACAAAAATACATGTATTTAAATAAATAAAATTATTTTTTTTAAAGAATATTCTGATGTATGCCTTTAACGTGATCTGCACACGTCAGACGTGCATTATATAACTTGTGGGAATGTGTTTAGGCAGATGAAAAAAGTACGACGCAACATTTTCACGCTGCAGTGCGTTCTTCATATCCTGACCGCTACAAGGACATCCGAGTTCCCAACTTTGTCCCACAGTACGATAAGCAGACAGCGGAGGCGTGGTCTCTGACGTCGCTCGGGCTGAACCGTACTACAGCACTAGTCTGGCTGGATGTCTGACTTCAGCCACGCAGGTTATTTGGGAAAATATTTTAAACTCATGCTTTAACTAAACAGACCATATAATGCTATCTTGTTCCTCCTGCATTGGACTACGTGCATCTTGTATTTTGAGCGGTTTGGGGAAGTGCGACAGGAGGTAAGATATAGTAGCAATATCACGCGAGTCGAGTTTCTGCACGCTGTACACAAGTTGACACTGTCCCAGTCACGCGCTGCAAGTCAGACATGTAGGCTGTATGTCCTTTTCCATTGCATTGCTCAGCGACTGATTGACACACAGTTGATTTGATGCTATGCATGCAGCACAATGCTTTTGCATATTAGCTACAATCCAGTAATCCAGGTATTAATTTTATTGAAATGCAAAATTAGCTTTTTTTAATGAGAGGATTGTAATTTAAGTTGATGTTAGTAAGAATTTGTGAAACTAACTGTAAAATGAAAGCTTTTCATTTTCTAAGGTCTTTATCAACGAGATGAACAAGGCTCTTGGTCTGGCATTTGATACATAGTCTGGCAATGCACGTTAATATCTTTCTGACCACACCTGCTAATGGACTGAGCGGTTACTTCAATAAATGTTTTATTTCTATATGTAGACTAGTGCTAGCACTGCAGAAAAGACCATCGTCCCGAATCCAGGTCACTGTGTGCCCAAACTTGTGCTACCGTCCCTCATCCGTCTGTTCATCCCTCGCTTCATGGGGCTGGTTTTGCATTCTCTGACCCTGTTTTGTGTCTTGCCACAGACTGCTAGAATCTGTTTCAAATAAATTTGTGCTTTTTATGCATGGACCAAATCTGTAACTGCACAATAACGGCCTCTGCCCAACACATGGTAGCCTACTGTTGGAGTTTTAACCCTTGCAAGAATGTCAGTGAGCTCTCAGGATATAACCCACGGACTTTACAAGTGAGTTTGCACTCAGGATTTAAACCAAGGACTTATATCCAGGTCAATTTAAAAACAAGCATCAAACACAGTAAAGCCACGAAGCTTATGTAAAGAAAAAATCATGAGCTCTGACAGTTTCCAGTACCGTGCACTGTTCGAGTACAAGCAGGAGCGGGGTGACGATATCTCCCTGCAGCCTGGAGATCTTCTCACGGTCAGTAAGATGGCACTGCTGACATCCGATTACCAGGAGGGTGATGAGAAGTGCCCAAAGGGCTGGCTGCATGGCACCAATGAATGCACTAAGGAGAAGGGCAACTTCCCCGGCACCTTTGTGGAGTATGTTGGGGTCGTGAGGATGGGCCTTACTTCAGGGAAGCCTTGGCCAAGACCTGTACCGCCAACACCTGTAGGGCCCCAGCCCCCAGGAGCCTCTGCTTCAGAAGGTGAGTGTAACTATTATGTGTATTTAACGTGCTTTATGTAATATATATATATGTGAATGAAAAAAATCTCTGTGGCATCCATAATCGTACACCCTCAATCTTCAGAGCAAGATGGCTAATTATCTTCTCCCCACATTTGGGTTAGGCAGTACAACCCTGAGATAAAATGCTTCACTTTAAATTTGAGGACATTGTTTGGAAATCACAGACTTCAGCTCCCGCTACTTACATAAGTTCCAGTGCTGAAAATAGAGATCTGTCAAGGATTTGTGAATATCTTTAAGAAAGAGATAAGAAATAAGTGCTTGCAAAAATGGCTAATTTAAAGCCAAAATTATATTTAAAATGTTGTTAAGCTCTTAATGGGGCCTGCGTTGCCCCTATGTTTCTGACTGTGGTACAGTCTGTTCATATGCTAACTGGGTCAGAGAGCCAACTCTGGATGTTCCAAAAGTGCTCTTCTCTCTTACTGTCTAGGGTGCATGTCTCTTTTATGGTGAAGGTTTAGGTTGCATTTAAACTATTTATGTGTTTTATTCACTGTAGATCCTCTTTTAGTGGTTTATTGAGTTCCTTTGTTTCAGCCAAGACACAGAGTTGGTGATAAACAGCATAGCAAAGCCATTCTTTAGTGTCAGGAGAGGCAAAATCATGCAGTTCTGTTGAATAATTGATCACTGGTGCATTAGATGGCTGACATTTAGCCAATCATCAGACTCACTCTGTGCCAAGGGATCCTTATGGAACACTGACGAAACATTTGCGAACATGATTATAGAGAGTTTTATGAGCCTAGCAAATTGTCAATTTGACAGAATTGATCAAATGGACCTTATTTAGGTATTTATGTATTTATTAATCAGGCACTGCAGAATGGAAGTTTTGGAACAGTGAATATGGGACACCAGTTCAGAACTGTGCCATAGACTTTGAACTTTTTACACTGATGTATTATTTGTATATAAGACAGACTTTCATATATTTAAAAGTTGGAAGAGTTGTTGATCCACTTGCAGAATGTAGTTATACAACATTTTAAGCATGTCAAATTATTAAGGGCTCTGCAATGAATATGAGTACCTGTACATTGTCAATCTCCATGGCCTCTGTTTTGAATATTAAAATTACATAATAATGAATTGCATGTTCCCGACACTGCAGTCCATTCTCTTCAGTTTTCAATTTTGGATTATTATTTTATAGTGGTGGTCAGTGATGGGAATAATGGCGTTATAAATAACGGCGTTACTAACGGCATTACTTTTTCCAGTAACGAGTAATCTAATTGATTACTCTTCTCATCTTAATAACGCCGTTACCGTTACTGCCAAAAAATGCGGCGCGTTACTATAACTGATGATGAAGCTGTTTTTTTTTTTTTTTTCATCAGACCAACTACATCTCTGAGCGGGAGGCAAATACTTTTTTTTATTGTTCTTCCTTGGTTAGTGGGCAGAGCACGAGACAAGCGCATAAATGCTGACGATTGGCTGAGGTAGAGTAAAATTTCATTGTAAGCCAATCAGAGGTAGAGTTGGGCGGGTGTTCGAAAGCACGCATAGTAGTGATGGGAATTCGGCTCTTTTGACTCCGCTCACTGAAAAGAGCCGGCTCTTTGTCTCACAAACGGCTCTTTAAATGACTTTGACTATAATATTTCAATTTTTATTATAATTATTTAATTTCTATAGGCTAAATTTGAAAAAATAGAGTTGGCTCTTCAGATATGCGAGCCAGCTCCCGAAGTTCAACTAAAAGAGCCGTCTCTTAGAGTCGGCTCATTCGCGAATCGCGAACGACTCATCAAAAGCTCATTCGCGAACGAGTCGATCCATCATCACTAACGCTCATTCGCGAACGACCCATCATCACTAACGCTCATGAATTGCGAACAACCCATCATAACGCATAGTCGGACAGGACAGG